>NC_133364.1:29847927-30026381 GCF_049309525.1 Garra rufa | reverse complement strand
CTCCAAGGAAAACGATATGCATTAAGAGCCAGGTTGTAAACATTTGTACATGCCATGGTGTACATTTTTCTCACTTTACCTTGTCACGGTTGTAGTGCTGGTTGATGAGACGGGATTCCAAACAAAAGTGCTATTTAATATAATTCTTCCGGACGTATAACAGAAAACTTCCAAACACAGAGACTAAATACACATTAAAATCCATAAACTCAATGACCGAACAAAGGACTGAAAACTGAGACAGACTTATAAAGCAAACTAATCAAGACACACAGGTGATACAGATAATGACTAAACAAGGACTAAACCAAATGATACAAACAGATGGGGGAAGACAGAGGGAGAAACCAAATCAGAATAATGCAAACACAAAGGCAAAAGACAAGAAACATAAGGCTACATGTGACATCACCTCCCCCTCCCAGCAGGCGCGTCTCGCGCCGTGATGGAAACACCGGGGGGGGGGGGGGGCGGGCGCCCTGGAGGCCGTTACGGAGCAGGACCTTGCTGGGTTGGGAAGGCCTCCAGGGCGGAACAGGAAGCCATGGCGGGTCAGGCGGCCACGGCCGGACAGGCAGTTCGAGTGGCCATGGCGGGTCAGGCGGCCACTGCCGGACAGGCAATTCGAGTGGCCATGGCGGGTCAGGCGGCCACGGCCGGACAGGGAGTTCGAGTGGCCATGGCGGGTCAGGCGGCCACGGCCAGACAGGCAGTTCAGGTGGCCATGGCGGGTCAGGCGGCCATGGCCGGACTGGCAGTTTAGGTGGCCATGGCTGGGCAGTCCCCGTGGCCTCGGGGTATATAGCCCCTCCCCCAAAATTTTCTTTGGGAAATTCAGAAGTTCATAGGGGGGAGGCTCTGGAAGGCTGGCCGGGATCAGCTGAGGCTCTGGACGGCGCTCTTGAGTAGCGGGCTCTGGAGGAGCGGGCTCTGGACGGCGCTCTGGAGGAGCGGGCTCTGGACAGCTGGACGACCCCAGCGGAGATTCAGGAGGGCTGGGCGTCTCCAGCGGAGACACTGAAGGAGCTAGCTCTGGGCGAGCGGTCACTGGAGGGCGCTCTGGCGGCGCAGTCACTGGAGGGCGCTCTGGCGGCGCAGTCACTGGAGGGCGCTCTGGCGGGCTGGACTGGACCAGCGGGGTTTCAGGAAGACTGGACTGAACCAGCGGGAGTTCAGGAAGGCTGGTCGGGACCAGCAGAGGCTCAGGAAGGCTGGACAGGACCAGCGGAGGATCAGGAAGGCTGGACAGGACCAGCGGAGGATCAGGAAGGCTGGGCGGAACCAGCAGAGGCTCAGGAAGGCTGGGCGGAACCAGCGGAGGATCAGGAAGGCTGGACAGGACCAGCGGAGGATCAGGAAGGCTGGGCGGAACCAGCGGAGACTCTGGAAGGCTGGACGGGACCAGCGGAGGTTCAGTAGAGAGGATTGGGGCCGTAAACTCCATTGGGAGTGCCATGCCCATAATGTTGATAATCTCCATCTTGCCCGGAGACACAGGTTTGGCGATCATTTTGGCTGGGAACTTGGCCATCTCGGCCAGGTTATCAGGATCGGCGGCCATCTTGCGTGCAGATTTGGGCGGTGCAGCCATTTTGTGAGCTGGCGTGGCAGCCATCTTGTGAACTGGCGCTGGCCTGGCGGTTGACGGGCTCGAGTGCGGAGAGGAAGCCGGCGGGCTTGAGCGCAAAGAGGAAGCCGGCGGGCTTGAGCGCTGGGCGGTGGCCGGCAGACTAGAGCGCTGGGCGGAGGCCGGGAGATTAGAGCACGGGGAGGAGGCCAGCCGCATCGGGCTGAGGACAGCAGCGGAGCTTTGGTGGTTGTCTGGAGATAGGAGACTGGGCTGGCGGTGCGAACCGTTGGCACGGTATGTGGGGGGTCCTGGCTTATGGAAGGCTGGCGCGATGTGCTGTGTGGCAGAGAGGGGCTGGATGATGAGACTTAATCGGACTGATAGGATAAATTTCTTCGACTTCGAAATCAGACCCATTTAAAAACAGAATGAGATTGACTAGCTCGATCAAGGGGAATTGACAGGCAGGAAGATCGCAGCGAATAATCTCATCATCCAGTCCCAAAATAAACACAGCGCCGAGTGAAGCATCGGGCCAGCCCACCTGATGTGAAAGCTCGAGGAACTCCTCCACATATCGCTCCAACGTTCGGCCGCCCTGCCGCAGTCCCCACAGTTGTTCCCCAGCCCGATTCATCCTCTGTTTGGTTTCGGTCATTCTGTCACGGTTGTAGTGCTGGTTGATGAGACCGGAGACGGGATTCCAAACAAAAGTGCTATTTAATATAATTCTTCCGGACGTATAACAGAAAACTTCCAAACACAGAGACTAAATACACATTAACATCCATAAACTCAATGACCGAACAAAGGACTGAAATCTGAGACAGACTTATAAAGCAAACTAATCAAGACACACAGGTGATACAGATAATGACTAAACAAGTACTAAACCAAATGATACAAACAGATGGGGGAAGACAGAGGGAGAAACCAAATCAGAATAATGCAAACACAAAGGCAAAAGACAAGGCTACATGTGACATACCTACAGATCTTTTTTTTTTTTTTTTTTTTTTTTTATTTAGTACTGCCTTTTAGAACTACAGAAGATACTTGTTTCCCAGAAGACAAAATATGTTTACCCTGATCTTCAAATTTAAAAAGTCTGGAGTGGACGTTTGAACCTTCTGTAATAGCTGGATATGAGTTCCTCAGTTGTCCTCAATGCGAAAAGATGGATATCAAATTTGTTGGAAAGGGTTTAAATACACAAAAAACCTAAAAAAAAATAAAAATAAAAATAAAAAAAAAACATGCATTTTGAGTGATCCGTCCTATTTGGTAAAATAATTAACATTTTGCAGATTTTGCAAGGTGTATGAAAACTTTTGACCTCAACTGTGTTTGCTGTTAGACACTTGCTTTCTAAACTTACATCAAAAAATAATATTACCTAAATATAACAACATATGTTTTAGATTACTTTAACTCAGTAAAACAAGTTAAGCAAATTTTAACATTTTTAATATTATACTACAGTCAAAAGTCAGTTTAAAGGTCCCATATTGTACACATTTCTGGAGGTTTATTTTAATTGCTGATGTCCTTAAGAATATATATTTGCGGTATAAGTGCCAAAATCCCTCTCAATATATTTTTACAGCTCCTTTTTTAGGTCGATTTTGGCCCATCTAATTAATATTCATGAGCCTCTTTTCTGATTGGCCTGTTGTTTTCTGAGTGATGCACAGCCAGGCCAATCACAGGTTACTATTGTCATGTATGCTTTAGCCGAGCCCAGAGCCATAGAGAGAGCCTAGCTTGCTGATACTCAACAGGAGATTTCAGAATGATCATTAATGTTTTTTCTTTTTCAAACACCGAATGCAGTAAGCTACATAACTGTTGCTTTAGTAAAGCCCCTTTCACAATGCGCGCTGATTCTGGAAAATTACGGGAACGAGCGCTGTGTGAACAAAAGCCAGAACCATAAAGGCAGTGTTGAAGTGATGATGCACGTTATCATGCGACTCTTCACGACGAAAAAATACGTGCAAAGTGGAATGAAGCAGCGATCAGACAGAGCCAGCTGCGCACTATCAGCGCTGAAGCACAGTTTGTTCAGGTTAGTTTCAGTTTAGTGAAACGTACGCGTCGCATTACATCTCACATCCAAAAGTCACATGCAGGGGTGTAGCAGCCAATTTAAAAGTGGGGGGACAGTATGGTGATGTTCATACAGTATAATAAATTCTAAATAGAAGAACAATGGGCAATTTACAGCACCAAAGTGGCAATTTGAGGACACCCAAGAGATTTGCGCTGTGATTGGCTAAATGTTAGTTCACTCAAATCTAAGTATCAAATCAGAGAACAATGGCGGAAATATTGGTGCTAGGTCAAAAAAAGTGCGGGGGACATGTCCCCCCCGTCCCCCCCGGTTGCTACGCCCCTGGTCACATGTCTTTATGGGTTGTGTGTAAAGCACGCACAGATTCCGGAAAACAACTGTGAATGAACCAAATTAAACAACTCCGGAACAAATCATGGGACACATTATCCGTGTATTTACCAGAATCGCTGTGTGAAAGAGGCGGAAGTTGACGTGCCTCTGGTCTCTTATATTCACGTTGTTCTGAAGCCTGTGCAATGATGTAGTTTCGACATCTATCGACTGAACAGGGTTTTCTCGACTTGTTTTCGTGTTGTTGTTGCTTAGCAATGTTAGGGACATGATATTGTCTGGGTTTGACAAAAGGAGGGTGGGACGGTGGTTGGTGACTGAAGGCGGTGACTGAGTAGATCGGACGTCACATCTGTACGGCTTGTGAAAAGAAACAGCTACTTTAAGCAGGCTGTGTGCAGTTGACTGTGGATTGACTGTTTTGAAACTCATATGGTAGTTACATAGCCCCTACACCTCAGTTATCATGAAAAAAGTCAGGAAATTTCGATTTTGACAATATGGGACCTTTAATGTTTTATACAGTTGATTGTACTTAAAAAATTAAGGCAGCAACAGTGTGCATATAGTAAAGGTATCATGCTAACACTGCTATGGTAAAACCTACATACTGATATTGCACTGTAACTGAAGCCTTTAAAAACCAACCTTGTGAAGGTCGACCTGAAGTTTCTTCAAAGCCTGGTCCATGCTATAGCACAAGTAGCTGTGTGTGTACAACTCATACGTGTACCCATAGAGTTGGAGACTAAAAGCTGAATCTGGGTCTTTTACTTTGTCATTTGGGGTGAACGAGATTTGTGTTGATGCGCCACCAAGATCTAGAGCTCCAACGATCTTTCCTGCTTTAGGGTGGATCCAAAATCCCTCAAATGTGTGCTGCAAGGAAAACCATAAAGATTGTGATTAAGAGTGATTAAAAATTACTGTTCAAACAATGATTTAACAGAACCAATGTTGGCAAAAACAAATTCAAAAGCAAGAATAATTATATCATAACTTCCATTGTGCCTATGTTCAGTACCCTTTAGAACCAATGACAAATAAAAGCTCTGTTTCAGTTTGAAGGCCAGTTGCATGAATGAACAGCGCTTCCATCTTCAATACCCATGCCTGAGGTGCCCTTGATCAATGCACTGAACCTCCAACCACTGCAGTAAAAATGGCTGCCTACTGCTCCGAGTGTGTGTTCATGGTATATGTTCACTACTTACTGGTGTGTGTGCAGAGCAAAAACGTCACGTCACTTTCACTTTCTTTGTGGTTTCAAAATGCATTCTTCATTTCACAGGGAGCTAAGGATTCAACAGATGAATCCTTCACATCCTACACTCTTAAAAATAAAGTTGCTTTAAAAGGTTCTTTACAGCAATGCCACAGAAGAACCGTTTTGGGCTCCACAAAGACATTCAGGTTCTTCAGATGTTGAAGGTTCTTTATGGAACCATTTAGACAAAAAATCTTCTATGACATTGTGAAACACCTTTATTTTTAAGAGTGTCCCTACACCAGAATTTATTGTGCATCGGTGACGACTACACTTTTTGTTAGAAATTGCCAATTTACACTTTTACATGTACACTGTAAAAAGTTTTCATCAGTTTCAACTTAAAAGCTTAAGTTTAGCAGCTGCCTTAAGTTTTTAAGTTAAATCAACTTAGGTCATCTAAAATCACAAGTTAAATCAACTCATTTTTATTGTATTAAGTTAAAATGACTTGAGTTTTAAGCTGATTTAACTTAAAAGGCAGCTGCTAAACTTAGGTTTTTAAGTTGAATCTGGTGGAAACTTTTTACAGTGTAAGTATTGGGTTTCAACTTAAATAATGTTTTGGTGAGGAAAATAGCTAATACGTCATAAGAAAAGAAAAAAGTGTTTTTTTTTGTGATGGGTAGATTTAGGGATAAATTTAGTTTTAGGGTTATACATAATTATTTTATACTGTACAAACTGTATATTCTATTTACAGTATAAAAATCATTATGTCTGGTAAACCCATAAAATGTGGAAACCTAACAAGTGTGCGTGGCAAATCAGTACTATTTTAATTAGTACTGGAAAGCCATTAGTCACCTTGACAAGGCTCTCCAAGAGGTAGTTGATGGTGATCCAGCCAAAAGCCCCCTCTTCCATGCCGGATATAATTTTGGCCCCTTGGAAATCAAAGGGATAACTTTTGAGTGCTTTGCTGACTTCTTCAAGGATGTTGTCTGCTAGACTTTGGTTCTGTAAGCTGTGAAACCGATAATGTTAATAACTTATGCAAATATAAAAAAAAAGTTCTCATTTTAGAAAAAATAAGCCTTCTGTTGTTAAAGGATAATTCACCCAAAAATGTTTTTCCAAACCTGTATAAATTTCTTTGTTCTGCTGAACACAAAGAAAGAAATTTGGAAGTAGGGAGGGTAAGTTAATGATGATAGAGTTCCCCTTCGGGAACGTCGAGCTGCGTCTGAACGCTTTGGGAACACCTCCAGCGTGACCACGCTTTGAATCACGTGTGTAATCAGTCCAATAGAGAAACGCGTGTGACGTCACGGACGGGGTGACGTCAGGAACCAGGAAGCTATAAAGCACATGCGGTGAATGCAGCCAGCAGCTTCTGTCTTTCAGTCGCGCTTTGTGTATGTGTTTGTCCCTCAGTGCTGTTTTTCAGAGCCAGTTTGCTCTAATTTTATTTGAGTACTGAGTTGATAGAGAAAAAGCAATAATGGGCGATCACAAACAATTCAAGCAGTGTGTTCCTCCAAGCCAAAGATACATCACGGCTGAGGACACACACTCGCTTTTTTTTGTTGCTTGCTTGGGAGCGAGGCATGCCCAGTCAGCCTTTGAGGAGGCTGATTGTGTGCATTGTTTGCGGTTACCTCTCCACACGCTTCGCTCCCGAAGGGCTCTTTTCGAGGAAGGAGCCCTCACCAGCATTCCCCGCGGATCGGGTCCTGCTTCTGCTGAGGCAGAGCGGCGCCTGCATTCGTTGGGATCGCAGATGGATCTGCTATTGAGTTTGGAGACGGGCAAGCCCCTTTCTCCATCCTCCTCTGGCATATCCTTGCCCCTCTCTGGCGTGGAAGCCCGCACCGCGGCTTCTTCCCGCCAGGAGGAGCACTCGTCCATCTGTCTTTCTTCCTCTGAGGAGGAAGATACGGAGATGGTCGAGGAGGCTGGTCCCACGCCCTCCCAGCCTGTCGAGTACGAGGAGCTAGTGGAGGTGGTCACGTGTGCAGTTGCCAAATTAAAAATTGATTGGCCAGACGTTGTGACCAGAGAGCAGAAAACCAGAACAAATTTAGATGAAAGGTTTCTGCCTTCAAAATCCCTACCTCCACGCCGGGGCCTTCCGTTTTTCCCCGATCTCCATACCAAGGTATAACATATTGCAACGTGGTTGGGGCTCATGAACACGGTTATGGGACGATGCCACAGGTGGAACAGACGCTATCTAGCTGTCTGTCCCCCAGTTCGGCGTCGTCCCTAAAGGCCCCGGCACTCCCCAGCAAACCTCTAAAAACAACATCATCATTGCTGGGGAAGGGCTACTAGGCAGCGGATCAGGCTGGAGCCTGCCTGCACACCATGGCGGTATTGCAGGCTTATCAGGCCGACCTGCTGAAGGAGCTAGACGAGGGCGAGGACGGGTCGGCGGTCGACGTCAGCAAGCTGCGTCGCACTGCTGATCTCGCTCTGCGTGCCACCAAGGAGACCGCCCGAGCCATTGGGCAGTCCATGACAGCTATGGTGGCCGTGGAGAGACATCTCTGGCTGACCCTGTCAGACATAAATGACCACAACAGGGTATTCCTCTTAGACGCCCGCTGGTGCCAACTGGCCTGCTGGACGGGAGCAGCCCCACCCTAGTGCCCGCTCCTCGTACCGCGACGAACAGAAGCAGAGCGTCGCTACTAGGGCTCCTCCCCAGTGAGAACGGGAGTCCCATAAGCGCTCCAAGTCGGGGGCTTCTAAACCTAAGGTCGACCTGAGGGCCGTCCTTCAGGCGAAGAGATCCTCGACTAAGAAGCCCTGACTCGTCTCTACGAGTGGGCTGAGGTCGCTCGTTTTACTCGGGCTAATTTTGCCCTTCCTATAAGTGGGCTGAGGCCCCTCTCTATCCTGCTTAATAAGCAGTTTTTACTCTGGGCTACTTTCACCCTTTTTACGAGTGCTGCTTTAGCAGGGCTCTGAAATTCTGGTGGCGTGGGTATATCGTTCGCAAAGCGTTCCGACGCAGCTCGAAGTTCCCGAAGGGGAACGCCTCGGGTTTCGTATGAAACCCTAGTTCCTCGAGGGAACGAGACGCTGCGTCGCCTTCCACAATTTCGGCATCCCAGCAGCACTCCTGGTGGCAGAAGCTGCCGGCTGCATTCACCGCATGTGCTTTATAGCTTCCTGGTTCCTGACGTCACCCCGTCCGTGACGTCACACGCGTTTCTCTATTGGACTGATTACACACGTGATTCAGAGCGTGGTCATGCTGGAGGCGTTCCCAAAGCGTTCCGACGCAGCATCTCGTTCCCTCGAGGGGCTAGGGTTTCATACGAAACCCAAGGCATTTTCATTTTTAGGTGAACTATCTCTTACATTCACCTAAGAAGCCGCATGCCAGCAGTTGCACCAAGGTAAATAGGTGTAGCCTTCCACTGGCCTTGTGGTATTGCTGCCTTGGCAACATCTAAGCATTTCTTATGACTTTCCCCAGCTGCCGGGGGATTCTGGACATAGCTCGATATGCCGTCACCTATTTTAAAAAATACATAAATTACTTAATTAATTAATATAAATGTACTATTTACAAACCATTTATGGTGTGAAGGTTTGCTTTGACACCTCATTTACTTCTTTAAAAATATTGTATTTGAATTTGTAGCATAACAGAAAAGATAGCTAGTAAAACTCACCCTCCACAACACAGTTTTGTTTCTGCGAGACTATTCCAGTGTTGTTCTCTTTGTTTCCCAGCCACTGGTACAGGAAGAGGGCTGTGTGGCTGGAGCCGGCATCAAGCACAATCCCATACTCATGAAGTCAGACAAAGGGTTTCAAAAATTTAGACAAATCTTTATTTACTGGCTGCAATTACACGTTTTTCATGTTGTTAGAAGTGTTTACCTTTAAAAACAATCAGTCTAAATCATGTGTAAAATAAAAAGACAAATTTTTCAAACAGTAGCACATCATAGTTATTTTGGTAACACTTAAAATACGCATACAATAAGAATACATCATGAACAAATAATGAACAATGCTTTTACAGAATTTATTCATTTAGATTATTGTTTATTTCAACATATACTTGTATATTCCCTGTATAAGTTAATTTGTATAGTTGAAAAGTTTTACTGTTCCTTTGATGTTCGTTTTTAGGTCTTTTAGGTATTTTATTGTTCCTAATTTTATGATAATGTTCAATTGAAATAATAAAAAATATAGTAACACTTTATAAAAGTAAAGTAAAGACTTCTGTTGTACCTTATAATGTTTTGTATTCTATCAAAAATAATTGTAACATAGTTATAATTATTTCATTTATATTTATTCATTTTGCAGCCACTTTTATTCAAATCGAACTTACAAATGAAGAATACAGCAAGCGATTTGTTGTGAAGAGGCAAATAGACACAAGTGCTCATAATAAAAAAAATCATACATTGCTTAGAGAGATATAAGGTGGAATAGGGAGAGATTAAGGGAAAGTGAAAGCACAGGAAGATAATTTTTAAAAATACATAATGTATAATATTATAATGTTAATACATTTATAATACTGATCTATTCACTAAACACACATTTAGAAAGTGCATAGTGCATTAAAAACATAACAGAATCTGGATTTTAACTTTGGTTACAGTTATTTTTTAAAATGTTATAATGTTTATATGTTGATTTAATTGCTTTAGTTGCTTTAATTAAAATGTTACGAACATATGTATAATAATATACTTATTTTAACTTATTAAGCAATGATTTTATCTTTAATAAGTATATATTTTAAAAAGGAGGACTTTCAAAGGCAATGAATTGTAGGAATAACTAACTAGTCATGTTTAAAAATGTCATTGGCCGCCACTAACGCATTTATTATTAAAATATGCAATAAAGCAAATCCTGACATCTGCATCAGTTGATTTACATTTAATAAACCATAGGCAGTGCCAGCAGACATGAAAAATTAGGTATTTATGGAGAATGCCTCCCAGTGTTGGCTTATTCCCCTCAGAATGGCATGTTTTAATAATAAAAAAATGTATACAAAACCACATCACAACATAGTTTTCACCTGTGTTGAGTATAGCTGATTTACAGTCTGATGATTAGCAAGAGAGAGAATCAAAGCGATGATGGTTGTACAAGCTATGGCTACCATTGCAGCACCCAATAATATCGCTTTCACCTGATTTCCCATATCTGCAATCTGTCCAGAAACAAAACAAAAAAGCACTACAAGTACAACAAGTTCACCCACAAATATGGTAAGTTCATTTCATGACATGCAAAACTGAAATAGTCAAAACCTAGTTAAAACACAACAATTTATTATAACTTTGTTTAAACTTCACATGTCCACTCAAGCCAACAAGTTCAAGCAACTGAATGATTAACCATTGATCTTTGTTTTTTAAAGCAAGTGTCTTACCCTTTTCTCTCTCCTTTACCTGTCCTGTTAAACTTTCTTTATGAACACACAACGTTGACACTTTCACACCTTTACAGCCGGGCCTCTGGGAACTGAATTTATACTCCCACTTCCTGGTTTTATCTTCATCTCATCTCATCACACACACGCACACACACACACACACACACACACACACACACACACACACACACACACACACACACACACACACACACACACACACACACACACACGTTGGGTTTACATGTTTTATGGGGACATTCCATAGGCGTAATGGTTTTTATACTGTACAAACCGTACTTTCTATCGCCCTACACCTACCCTATACCTAAACCTAGCCCTCACAAGAGATTGTGCATACTTTTACTTCATCAAAAAAACTCATTGTGCATGATTTATAAGCCTGTTTCCTCATGGGGACCTGAGAAATGTCCCCACAAGGTCAAAATCTACTGGTATTCCTATCCTTGTGGGGACATTTGGTCCCCACAATGTGATGAATACCAGGTACACACACACACACACACACACACACACACACAACACGCTCACTAACTTTTCCACGTTCACACACATAGTTATGTACTACACACACCTTGGGTTATAACTTCAAAGCCTTACTAGACCAATTTTCGTTTCTTATTTTTATGTAGTAATTTCAAAAGTTGAATAATAAGGGAAGTTTAATAAGGAACTTGACAGTATGTCCATTGATACGTGGGAACTGATAAACAACCTTATCTCGAGAAAAAAAGACATATGCAAACCCCATCCACCAATGACTAAACTCTCTGTGACTTCATTGTGTTACAGTTTTTCTTGGTTGGTTTGATGCAGCTGTCAACTCAAACTCCACATTTTCAAAAGAGTTAACACACAGGCCCTAAACAGTGGCACTCATATTCAAAATGACACATTCTGTTTGCAAAAGGCGCGCCAAAACATTTAAAATATGCAACAAAAGCAAATTTTATCTTTCGAACAACACAACTTGCAAACAAGTATATGAGCTATTTCAGTCAATCATTACACAATGGACAACAAAATACAAAATACAGAACTCAGTGTGAATCAATGCACCGTTGCTTGTCATTGTAGCCTATTGCCAGTGCTATTTGTTGTCTTTCAGGTCAAAGCAATCAAGAAAAAATGTAAATATTTTGGTGCAGTTAGAGCCTTTTGCAAACAAAATGTGTCATTTAATGTCATCTCTTTAGGCCTGTGTGTTAACTGTTTTGAGAAATTGGAGTTTGAGTTGATGGCTGCATCAAAGCAATAAAGAAAAACTGTAACAAAATAGCTCAAATGTATACAGATGGACTCTTTTGCCATTTATAGCAGAAGTGTTTACACTGTGGGATATTTCCTTCACAATTTTATGAAATCTGATCCTATACTATACTAAATAGTATTTAGCCTAAAAATAAGTGTGCTGAAAGTAGAAAAACAAGCACTCTTGGAAAAAAAAGGTTCAACTGGGTTCTATACAGAAAGTTCTTGACTCAAATTTAAAGAATGCTTTTGTCACAACACGGGTCAAGTGGCAGACGATGTAGGTTCAATGTGAGGCTTCTTTTTTTAATTCAACTGAAAATCACTTCTCAACATCAAAAGTCAACATAGGTAATTCATAGAAGCACAATGCTTGAATGGGTAAACAGTCTTATCTTAAATATTCCAGGATATCAAGCATGAGGATCCGGGTGCAACTTTGAGACCAGCCAATGATGGAGTGAGGTGAGTGGCTATTTACTGTATATTGTGATGGCGTCTCCTGATGCCCATAACCGATGGTAAGGACGACCACGCTCCCTGGGATGGGACAGTCATGGTGAGCTTGATGAAATTCAGTGAGTAGTGTTGGATCTAGAACATCATCTCTTTCCACCCATGATCTTCCCTCAGGACCGTACTCCTCCCAGACCACAAGATATTCAAGGTGGGCACCTAGTCGGCAGGAGTCTGAGATCTCTCTGACTCCTTAGATGGACTCGTTGGTGTCGACTTCAGGAGGAGGTGGTATATCAGGTTCTATGGACGGAGGAAGAAGATTAATGAATGGTTTCAGAAGGTATGCACAGAAAGTAGGTGCAATATAATAGTGCTCTTGTAAGGTGAGTTCATAAGTGACATCATTAATTTGTCTGTTGATGGGGGATGGACCAATGTAACAGGGACTCATTTTACTGCTGGGCAGGTGGAGACGAATGTATGAGTGGAGAGCCAGACATGATCGGCAGGTTGGTAAAGTGGAGTAGAAAAAAACAGGTGTTGGCATAATCCTTATGTCTCCGCACTGCCCAGTGGAAATGGATGTCAGCTGAGTCCCATACCCTCTCACTCTCATAGAACCAGTAATCCACCGCAGGGACCTCTGAGAGTTCTCTTATTCAGGAGAACAGTGGTGGCTGGTATCCAAGCATGCACTGGAACGGAGTTAGTCTTGTAGTTTCTTGACGCAAAGAATTTTAGGCATGTTCTGCCCAGGGTAGAAACTGGCTCCAGCTGTCCTAATGTTTATGACAGTAGGCCTGGATATATCGCCCGATCTAGTGGACCTTACGTTCGGTCTGGCCATTCGTCTAAGGGTGGTATCCTGAGGATATACTTTCTGAAATGCACTTCTCTGGTTCTCTGGAAATGCACTTCTCTGGTAGAATGACTTGAAACCCCCAGGAGGCAGAAAAAAACATTTCCAGACCTGGGAAATTAACTGGGGCACTCGATCTGACACTATGTCTTCAGGAATGCCAAAGTTACGTAAGACATGGTGGAAAAGGGTCTCTGCAGTCTCCAGGGTGGTAGGTAGTCCCCTCAAGGGTATGAGCTTAAGATCGCTGTGTTCTCCTGAGAGGGAGGAAGGCCTGTGGCGAAGTCCACTCCTAAATGGGACAAGGGCCAGCCGGGTATAGGTAGTGGAATTAGTTTACCCTCAGGCAGACGACTAGGAGTAGAGGTGATGGTGCCGGCCGAAAAGCTTTTAATGTAACGGGTGACATCCCAGGCCATGTTGGGCAAATAATATGTATTTAACACATGCCATAGTACAACATTATTTGTATAAATATAAATAGACATTACACTGTAAATTTTAAGCTTTTTATGCTCATTGACAAACTTTTAAAATTTTGACCAAAGACATATGCGCAAATTATTGAGAGAGCACTACAAAAAAATCAAGGCTTAAGAGAAAGGCCGCAGTTCCAGGGCCAGGGCCTTCAAGGTTTGAAAGGGCTACCATCACAGTCATATAACAGCTTGGGGATAACAGGGTGTTACTATGCTAATATCTACATTATTATTAAGTGTCCATTAATTACATTTAAATTAAATATGTTTTAATATTGAAATAAAATGAAATTAGTTTACTGAATTGAAAAGATTTTATAGGTTTATATTCAGTCATATTCCAACAAATTAGGTCCTTATTACTGTACATGTCCTGGGCTGAACTTTACCATAGTCTAATAATACATTAACATTAAAATTATAATAATCATTTAAAATAGGAATGCTTATCAAAACTTAAATGAGGAACATAAAACATATTTTTTTCTTCTTCAATGTAATCAGTAAAGTCAGGCCCTGTCACAGCACCATCAGTCCTATTATGGCACGGTCAGTCCTGTCACACAGGAAAATGTAATATAAAAATTTACTATTTTAGGAAATATTGATGAATTCATCTCTTTAACTGTGTAGATAAAGGTGGGGTATATATATCCAATACTATGTTTTTGCAAAAATCTCCAATGTAAAGGTTTTCTTTTTTTTTTTTTAAATGACTATTCTGTGATTTTGTGTACTACCGTTAGTCAATATATTAACTAATGTTAACAGATGACACATTGTAAAGTGTTTCTAGTTTTTCTAGTGATAAAGTATGTTCACAAGCAGTTTACTTCATAACAAAAAATAAGGATAAATCAATATAACTATGTCATAATGGGAACCCATAAATGCTTTTATGTATGAAGCACCTGATTTAACCCTTTTATGTGTCACAGGATGGTGTTGAAGATATGCACAAAGAAAATGAAGACAAAAAGTCTTTAAAAAATCCACACAAAGGGTAAATCCGCAAATGTGTACACTGTAATCCCGAGCAAGTTGACAAAACTCAAAAAATTTGAGGTAATCAGTTTCATCAAATTTTTTAAGTTATGAAATTTCCAATTTTAAGTAAGCAGAAACATCTAGTTTTGAGTTTGTTGTACTCATGCAAAATACTTTCTTCTTACTTAAAATACCCAAGTTACCCTGCTTTTCCATTTTGATAGCATTTAACTTAATTTAATTTCTCCAAACTTTAAATACTTAGTCACCCAGCTCATACATTTTGATAGCAATTTTTTAATTAACTTTTCCATTTACAAGTTTCATAAATTAACCAAATTCTAAATCTGTAAACACTATAAATGTATGAAAATGCATCTGTAATTTCAGGCAAACACACAATACAATTTTTCCAACAGGTAACACCAGCATGAATGTTTACAGTAAACATGCCTTCTATAAACATAAGATAGCTTCTATAACATAAAATTAATAAAGTATGCCCAGAATGCAAATACAATGGAAAGAAAAAACAAAAACAAAACAAAAAAAAACAATACTGTCTTTCTATGGTGTTCTATTTGATATAACAAATCAACATGACACCTGTAAAGGGTGAAACGTCTCAGGGAAAAAGTAATGCACAAAACCCCGTATGACTTATAGCAAAACAAATTTTTTTTTTTGAAGAATTATTTTGTAAAATATTTTTAACAGAATTTTACATGACCAACTTTGTTTAAACATAAGAGCTTCAAGAAAAATAATTTAATTTGACAAAATAAAATATCCTAATAAATAAAAATACATTAAGATAAATAAAACTTCGTCTTGATGCATTCATAAAAAGAAATAAAGAAGTGCAGTTAAACTAGGACAGTAACTATCAAATGGTAATATTTATGAATTCAGTGTTATAAGGATAGTTATACATACATATATATATATATATATATATATATGTATGTATGTATATATGTATGTGTGTGTGTGTGTATATATATATATATATATATATATATATACAGCGCTTTTTACAATACAAGTTGTGTCAAAGCAACCTTACAGTATTAAAATAATAAAGTAAAATGTCAATAATAATGCAAGAGTTCCATATTGCAACACGGTATCCGCTGACATTCGGCTGTAGGTGTTGATCCACCATCTGCTCTTGGTTTGGACTGGATCCGGGGGACTGCAGTGACCATCTGATCTGGATACGGACTGGATCTGGTGGCTATGGTGACCTGGGAATGAGAAACCTGTAACCATTTACTTCCAGAGTATTTGTTTTTCCTACTATGAAAGTCAGTGGTTACAGGTTTTCAGCTTCCCTTAAAATAATTTGTGTTCAACAGAAGCAAGAAATACAAACAGGCTTGGAAAAAGTGAAAAATTTGAAGTTTTGAACTTTCCCTTTAGATTTTAAAATGCACCCTTACCGATTAAAGGTACAGACATGTTTTTAAGTTACTGCCCCAGTGCCAGACTTCAGGAAACAAAAAAAGTAGCTCTACATCAACTCATTCTTTAATGTTTGCACGCTAGGAGACAGTTTTCCGTCATCCATGCAGAGTAAAACTTTTTGCAAAATCCAGAAGTTTTGGCAAGTCCTTTAGGATATTTTAAGTGAAGAGCATACATGAATCCAAACAAGACAAGAAAGGCCTCTGGAAGTTGGCTATGGGTGGTGACCACATTCTCCAGGACAACTGAGATCCTCACTGGATCGTAATGGATTGGAGCAGCATTATTTTCATGGACAGCTGTAAGCAGGGCCACTGGAGCATCCTCAGTCAGTACCTCAGGATTATCAATCTAAAAAATATAATTCAGGGACATGTTATATTCATGTTAGGACATTATCAATATGACTGAGCCAATATTACGTGATTCATCAACTAGTGGTGACTACAAATATGTTAGTAAGTAAAGTTTGCCCCACAACCTTCATCTTTGCAATAGAAAATGCATAATTGTGAAAACAATGAATGAAGGCTTACCAGGGTGGTCCTAAAAAATCCTAAGTCTTTATCACGCAGCAAAACCTGAAGACCACTGATAACGGTAGTCCGTCGTGAATTTACATCATGCAGTTCCTGCAAAGATGAAAAACAAGAAGAAGAAAAAACAACAACATCTAAATATAGAAACAGAATATGAAATAAAGAAAAATCTATTTTATTTTAAAGAATACTTTAACATATGACACAACCATACCTGATCATCATGAACTTTCAAAAGATTAGATTTTTTACCTCAGATGTTATATGCTTTACTCTGTAGTGTCTAAGGAGGTGGACTCTGGAATGATAGATGTTTATACACAATTTGCATTATAATTTGAGCATTATAAATTGTGCCTCTTTGTGGCTCAGGAGACTTCCCCTCTGGTTCTCTGAGTCATCCAACTTTTCACCTCTTGGTGTGGCAATCACCAGCTTGACCCAGTCCACTGCCCAGTTGGTTCAGTGCTGCTATTCCTGCAGGTTTGGTTTGCTGCATGGTTGACCCACTCCACCCTGAAGGTTTATGTGGTGGCCATAGATGCTTTCCACTCCCCTCTTGGTGGTCTAATGCTGGGAATACACCCCCTAATTACATGTGTCCTCCGTGCTGCCCTGAGACCCCCGGTGCGATCCTGTGCCACTACATGGGACCTGGCTGTTGTGCTTGAGGCCCTCTGTAAACCTCCCTTCGAGCCCCTCGAAAAGGTTTCAGACAGGACGCTGACCCTTAAAACGGTCTTCCTCGTGGCCATCTCTTCACTGAAGAAAGTGGGCGACCTTCAGGCCCTCTCTGTGGCCCTGTCTCATTTAGAATTTGCGCCCGGTATGACCAAAGTCTTCTTGTACCCCACTCCAGGGTATGTGCTCAAGGTGCCCATCTCTGTGCCACGGCCCGTTGCACTCCAGGCCTTCTTGCCCTCCTCGCTTCTGGGACCAGGAACAGCAGAGACTTAACTGTATCATACGTCCACAGAGCTGACCTGTGGAGGAAGTCTCATCGGCTGTTCGTCTGCTTTGGCCCCCCTAAAAGGGGCTGTCCAGCATTGAAGCAGATGCTCGGCCATTGGATTGTGGATGCCATTACTTTGGCCTATAAGTCCTCTGAACCCCCTCTCCCCTTACCATTTCTGACGCAGCTCGAGTTCCCAAGGGGAACATTTGCAGGTTACGAATGTAGCCATGGTTCCCAGAGGGAACGTGACACTGTATCTCTTTGCCATACTTCTGGCATCCCTGCAGTGCTTGCTTCTCCTTTTCAGAAGCTGCTGGCTGCATTTACTGCACGTACTTTTATACTTCCTGGTCCCCAAGTCATCCCGCCCATGACGTCTCGTTTCTCCATTGGACTGTTTACACACGTCTTTCAGAGCATGATACACTGAAGGCATTCCCATAGCGTTTTTTGACGCAGCGTCTTATTCCCTTGGTGAACCATGGTTACATATGTAACCTGGAGACATTTTATTTATATTACACTTATTTACACAATATGAGCATGTAACCAAACCCTTGCTCCTAATAAAACATTATAACAGGTAGATAGAACTGCAGTGAGCCGTCAAGCTCATCCTGTGTGCCGCGTGTCTGTCTGTCTCTGCACGAATTTAAAAAAAAAGCCATAAGAGGCCTTAAGTCAGCCTTGGTTGTGAAATACTATTGGTTCTTGTGTATCTTGTGACTGATTGCATCATGTTAAAGTATGGTAGTATGGCATTTTCAGAGATTAAAACCTTATCTTTTATTCACTCCTTCATGTAAAGATGTTGTACAGCTTCAGAAGACTCAGAATGCAACAGGACTTGTTTGTAATGATTTATACTGCTTGTTTATTGTCAGTTTTTACAAAAAATACCTGTGATATTGGATAGTTATTTACCTGTTATGTGTTTTATATTGTTCAGAAATGGGTAGGTTTAGAGTAGGGTAGGGTAAAGTAGTTAGTTGCTCCAGTGAAGATATAAATTTATATAAAAGGACTTCTATTTCTTACAAATGCATGTAAATCATTAAATAAAGACCTGGGTCCTGACCAAACAATATGTAGTTGGGAGTGAGGACGTGTTCGTAGTTCATAGTAGCACATTCAAAGCTCTTCAGATAGCCTTCAAAGAGTTCTTAAATGTATATTTTAGATGGGTGGATGCTTATCTTCTCCAAAATAAGCTTTTGGTTAAAGAGGAAGAATTTTAAGGATCTTAATCATTGTTATCACTCAATGGGTAGACAGCAAAACATTTCCTGCTTTAAATACAGTGGGAATCCAGGCACCTATCTCATAATCAAGAAAGACAGGTTATAAACACCTCCTTGTCACTTTGTCTGTTCTTTCTCACTTTCTTTTTCTTTTTGAGTTAACTCATCATTAATTTTCTTTCCCACATCCACCTTTTCAGAAAGAACCCTAGTAAAAAAGTAAAAAGTATTTTTATAAGTATAGTTCAAGTCTATTAAAATATTTACTGACATACTGCTCAAGACTTACTAATAGAAAAAAAAAATTAACTGTTCTGGATCATCCATTTAAAATGTAAGGTTTGTAGTAATCATGTAGCTTTCTTCAAAATATAGTTACCATTGTAACATTCTTAGACAGTTAATTCAGTTAGTTGTCTTTTTTTCAGTAAGTTTGCAGTAGCCATTTATCTGGTGATCATCTGAGTGTTAAAACAGAGTGAAGCTACAGAAAGGAGAAGTATAGTAACTATAGTTATCTCTAAGAATACAACTCCTTTTAGTGTCATTTATGGTATACAGTTCTTTCACAGCTTTGTAAACAATAAATTCAACAAATTGAATATACTGTACATTAAAAACGTCTCAAGTTATGTATGTAACCATAGTTCCCTGAGAATAGGGAACGAGATGCTGCGTCCCCTGGAGGACGATTGGGGAAATGACTTCAGCATGACCTGTTCTGAAGCATGAATGTAAAAACGACAATGAACTTGACATTGGCAGGCGGTAGCGTATGACATAACCAATAAGGCGACTGCCGGTATAAAAGGGCACCTGTGGAATGCGTCACCCACTTCTTTGTCTAAAGGAGACGGAAGCAGGAAGCCTGAAGCATGGCTAGGAGATGCAGCATCTCGTTCCCTATTCTCAGGGAACTAGAGTTCTGGAGTTCTGGAGAGCAGAGGCTTCAGCAGACTGCCTCTCAAAAAGAGAGGAAGCCTGACAACACTCAATCCTGGTAGGGGGAACTCTTAAGAGTGGAGGTCTCAGTATAACGACTCTCTAAGCGAGAGGAGACCTAGCTACACTCAACATCAGAGGCAGTTAGTGAGGCCAATAACAGCCTACACGTTAGAACAACCTGAGTGGAGCTCCGGAGAGCGGAGGCTTCAGCAAGAGAACTCTCTAAAATGAGAGGAAGCCTAACAGCACTTAATCTTTCTTTTTTGGGAAAAAGTCTTAGGATTGGAGCTCTCAACATAACGACTCTCTAAGCAAGAGGAGACCTAGCTACACTCCAGCAAAGGCTCAGGAAACAGCCTACACATAGAACTACCTAAATGAAGCTCTGAAGAGCAGAGGCTTCAGCAAGAGGACTCTCTATAATGAGAGGAAGCCTAACAGCACTCATCTTAAGAGTGGAGGTCTCAGCATAACGACTCTCTAAGCGAGAGGAGACCTACCTACACTCAACACCAGAGGCAGTTAGTGAGGCTCAAGAAACAGCCTACACATAGAACTACCTGAGTGGTGCTCTGAAGAGCGCAGGCTTCAGAAAGAGGACTCTCTAAAATGAGAGGAAGCCTAACAGCACTCAGTCTTGGTTGGGGGAAGTCTTAAAAGTGGAGGCCTCAACATAACGACTTTCTAAGCGAGAGGAGACCTAGCTACACTCAACGCTAGAGACAGTAGTGAGGCTCAAAAATAGAACCTCTATACTAAAAGAGGAGTTCTGGAGAGCAGAGGCTTCAGCAGACTGACTCTCAAAAGAGAGGAAGCCTGACAACACTCAATCCTGGTAGGGGGAACTCTTAAGAGTGGAGGTCTCAGCATAATGACTCTCTAAGCGAGAGGAGACCTAGCTACACTCAACATCAGAGGCAGTTAGTGAGGCCAATAACAGCCTTCAAGTTAGAACTACCTGGAGCTCCGGAGAGCGGAGGCTTCATCAAGAGGACTCTCTAAAAACAAAAGGAAGCCTGGAAGGGGAATGTTTAAGAGTGGAGGTCTCAGTATAACTACTCTCAAACGAGGGGAGACCTAACTACACTTAACACTAGTAGCACAGCTCACCATAGAGCCTACATACTAGTAATACTGCCTAGGCGGAGCTGGTAGACACGCATATATATACAGGTCCTTTTCAAAAAATTAGCATATTGTGATAAAGTTCATTATTTTCTGTAATGTACTGATAAGCATTAGACTTTCATATATTTTAGATTCATTACTACACAACTGAAGTAGTCCAAGCCTTTTATTGTTTTAATATTGATGATTTTGGCATACAGCTCATGAAAACCCAAAATTCCTATCTCAAAAAATTAGCATATTTCATCCGACCAATAAAAGAAAAGTGTTTTTAATACAAAAAAAGTCAACCTTCAAATAATTATGTTCAGTTATGCACTCAATACTTGGTCGGGAATCCTTTTGCAGAAATGACTGCTTCAGTGCGGCGTGGCATGGAGGCAATCAGCCTGTGGCACTGCTGAGGTGTTATGGAGGCCCAGGATGCTTCGATAGCGGCCTTAAGCTCATCCAGAGTGTTGGGTATTGCGTCTCTCAACTTTCTCTTCACAATATCCCACAGATTCTCTATGGGGTTCAGGTCAGGAGAGTTGGCAGGCCAATTGAGCACAGTAATACCATGGTCAGTAAACCATTTACCAGTGGTTTTGGCACTGTGAGCAGGTGCCAGGTCATGCTGAAAAATGAAATCTTCCATCTCCATAAAGCTTTTCAGCAGATGGAAGCATGAAGTGCTCCAAAATCTCCTGATAGCTAGCTGCATTGACCCTGCCCTTGATAAAACACAGTGGACCAAAGTACTTTTTTCGGATGAAAGCAAATTTTGCATGTCATTCGGAAATCAAGGTGCCAGAGTCTGGAGGAAGACTGGGGAGAGGGAAATGCCAAAATGCCTGAAGTCCAGTGTCAAGTACCCACAGTCAGTGATGGTCTGGGGTGCCATGTCAGCTGCTGGTGTTGGTCCACTGTGTTTTATCAAGGTTTTATATATATATATATATATATATATATATATATATATATATATATATATATATATATATATATATACACACATACAAATACATACATTTAAAAAACAGTCCAGGTACCAGCCATCAGACTTGCCACTGTGTGCAAGGCAGCACCAGCCCGACCTGCTGCCGCGTATGTCCTACCATTTAAGCGAAATGTTTCTTTTAGTGGTTTGGATGCAGGGCCGTTACCTTCAATGTCGATGTCACCCCAACTGAGAGATAGCTCGCAGCATCTCTTCAACAGGGGGCATCGACGCATATCCATGCTCACGCATCCCCTCAACATCAGCATAATTAACATGCTGGTATCGGTGAATGCGGATTGAACATGGTCTATCCCATGCCCCATGTTTCTAGACCAGAGCCAAAGTCCAGAGTAGCTTGTGCGTGCTGCCGCGGTTTGCATGACACAATGTGAAACCAGACCTCATTTGCCCCAGTGGAAAGCATTTACATTGTCTGAATCGTTCCCTATGCAGTGTGATGTCATCAAAATCGTTGATTCATATTGGCGAAAGTTAGAGACTGTAAGATTTGAATGCTCATATCTTGTGAACGCGAATTTTGACATTGTTTTGAAACACACTAGCTTATACATAACCTTAGGGCTAACATATTTATACTAAAAGCCAAAAAAACTTTCATTTTGATTTTACAGGAACTTTAAAAAAATAATTCTGAGTTTGTCTTACTGTTTTGTTGTTGTCCATTCAATCAATTGACGCAGAATTGCTGCTAATTTGAAACTGAAAGTAAAATTTGCACAAGCATTCACAAGAAGAAAATTGTGGAAAAGAGGCAAAACATGGTGTTTGCTAGCTATTGTTTGTTTACGCTCATAACACAGTCACTGTTTGAAGACAGCATGCACGTTAATGACAGCATGCTAGTAGCAGTGTAATCTACAAAAAAAAAAAAAAACACGCAGTCTGAACGAGGCTTTAGACTTTGATTCCATCCAGTCAGAGGATATCAAATATGTTTGATATTTTCAGCTTATTTTAGAACACATAGTTTTCATTTGTTATGCGTCTCCTAGTCTCGCATAGCCAGACCTTCAGACTGACGGCTAAAGGTCTCCCTGGTGAAAAAAACAGCTAAAACCAGCCTAGGCTTGTTGACTGGTTTTAGCTGGTCAACCAGCCTGGTTTTAGCTGGTCATAGCTGGTCAGCAGGCTGGTTTTAGAGGGGTTTTGGCCACAGCCATGGCCTAATGGTTACAGAGTTGGACTTGTAACCCAGAGGTTGCAGGTTCGAGTCTCAGGTCCGGCAGGGATTGTAGGTGGGGGGAGTGAAAGGTGAGTCCCTTGAGCAAGGCACCGAACCCCCAACTGCTCCCTGGGCGCAGCAGCAATGGCTGCCCACTGCTCCGGGTGTGTGTGTGTGTGTGTGTGTGTTCACTACTGTGTGTGTGCACTTGGATGGGTTAAATGCAGAGCACAAGTTCCTAGTATGGGTCACCATACTTGGCCTCACTTCACCTCCTGGCCAGGCTGGTCTTAGCTGTTTAGGCTGGAAAGCCACCAGCTTGACCAGGCTGGGAGACCAGCTTAAACTAGCCAACCAGCCTAGGCTGGTTTTAGCTGTTTTTTTCAGCAGGGAATTCATTGCCGCTTTTATTGGCCAAGGCCCGCCCATAAGGCAATTTGACAGACATGGCGTGGAAATGCCCCCACAACAACAGACTGGCGTGCAGCAAGTCAGTCATTGAAATAACCAGCATTGAAAGTTAACGAAGAAGAGGGAGAACAAGCAGTAAGTCAGTATTTAGTTCATGAACGTTGCAAAAGTGTATAACAATAATGGCATCTGCATAAGCACCGTTTAGCTAAACGCGTAAATCAGAGTAAATCAGTTTGCGCTTTGTTTCCTGGCAGACCAAAAATAAAAGCGACACTCGCATCTCCTGGAAATCTGATCAAATTCAACTAATCAGATGACGACTTCGACATTCCTGTGTTTCCAGTTAAGTGTACCATATGCATCAGACATTTAGCCAACGTTCCATGGGCGTGACGTCTGAGGCTGAGACTATGCGTCTCCTAGCAACAAGGCACACATTTCTGTATGAGTTTGTTGTGATCGGAACGACTTCAAAGTCGTGTAGTATATGATGGCCAGTTTTCCTATGTCACTATTTAAAAAGTCGGTAAGTGTATGATGCCTAAAAGTTGTATAATGTATTCCAGCCTTAACTGAATTTAACTGTCTAAGAATGTTACTATGGTAATTATATTTTACAGAAAGCTACATGACTATGCATTAGAATTATGATGACTACAAACATTAAGCTTTAAATAGTTGATCCAGAAAAAAATGTTTTGTAGTGGACCACGCATTCCAGGGCCCAGTTTATGGCGAGGGCCCCTCCCTGGCCACAATAGTGGACAAAGGTTTGCTACATTTTGATTGGATCTTGGTGGACTAACATAAGCAAACTGTCCAACGCCATCAGATAAGGATGCCAGGACAACTGCCAGACACCTCTTAGAGGGCAAGAAGAGACCTTTGGGACAAAAACCCAGGAAGAACAGAACTTCCTATTGGTCAAGACGCAGTTTCTGCCCTTCACCCACCTTGATACTGTTTCCTAAGGTTTGGCCTGTGGTGGCCATAAAAATTCCTTAGGATCTCCAGACGCAGCACGCAGTGGGGGAAACAAAGAGAGATCACAAAGATCCATCCAAATCCATTCATAACTATGTTTTCAAACCTTGAACTGATGCGAACCATAACACACACATCTTATACTTATTCAGAGAAATAAGTATTCTCACTGACAGCGATGTGTAGTGCAACATCTTACACAAACTCAGCTGTTAATGGACAAATGAATGCATGCATGACAGTTCAATCTTTTCCCATCATGTTTGGACTTAATGTGTTCATTACATGACCAAATGTTTTCTGATTGTGTTTTGGAAAATGAGAAATGCACCAGTAAAACATTATTGACACCTTTTTTAACTTTGTGTTTGGACTATGCAAATTACTTCCACAAGAGGAAAGAAGGGTGGGCTACCCCATGTCCCCCGCTCTGATGGAACCAGCCAATCACAGCATGGAAATGGAGAAGCACCAAAATGCAATCTCCTCCTCATCGGAAAGGTATAAAGATACCTCTCCAAAAGACACTCCAAGTTCTGAGTCTGCGGCCTGTGAAGGAAGAGACACTAACAGAGCAACAAAGTTCTGAGTCTGCGGCCTGTGAAGGAAGACACACTAACAGAGCAACAAAGTTCTGAGTCTGCGGCCTGTGAAGGAAGAGACACTAACAGAGCAACAAAGTTCTGAGTCTGAGTCCCGTAGGGGAAAGGACACTAACAGAGCAACTAAGTTCTGAGTCTGAGTCCCGTAGGGGAAGGGACACTAACAGAGCAACAAAGTTCTGAGTCTGAGGCCCAGCAGGGTGAGACACTAACAGAGCACTAACAAAGTACTGAGTCTGAGTCCCGTCGGGGAAAGACATAACAGTTACACCAGTACTGAGTCTGACCTGCAAGGGTGAGACAATAACAGACACAACCATTCTGAGCCTACTGTCCAGAGAGACAGAAACAGACGCTCCACGCTTCAAGTCTCCAGCTTTGAGGCAGCAGCAGATACGACCACGTTCTGTCTGTGAAGAAAGAGATATTTTCCACGTTCAGAGTCTTCGTCCAGCGAGGCAACAACAGATGCAGCACGTCCTAAGTCTCCATCCGAGAGAGACAAAGCGGATTGAACAAGTTCTGAGTCTCTAGCCAAGAGAGGCAGAAGACCAACAGACATTTGCAACAAGGTTGAGCTCCAGCAAGCAAACCTTCACTTCAGGTACCTTTGCTTGCGTGTTCCAAGCTAAGGGCCTTCAGCACCTACACCAGGGCCACATCTGCGTGTTCCAGATCTTAGGACCCTTTGGTGCTCCAGGAGAACAGCATCCTACAGCGCTTCATACTCAAGGCTGTCGAAACGGATTCCTGCTCCTTTTCCCACTGACTGCTCCCAGCACAACCAGTGGAAGAATTCACCGCCACTGGACTGCTCAATCAACCACAGAGAACGTAAATATCACTTCCAATCCTCTTCCAGAGACCTTGGCATTGTTGTGTACTATCAGTATATGATTTTTCTAATTTACATTAGATATTGTATAGCTGATTGCAGTTGATAACAAATAATAGCTCATTTATTTGTTTGATGCAAAATAAGGTTCTTCACCTTATTTGTTTCAGAGTAGCAACAGTTTATCTTTCCATAAGATAACATAGCTATGACATAGTAACACCCAACTGAATCACATTTTATGCATCTTATGCACTTTATTCCTTTTGCATTTATTGTATTCATTTAATAGTTGATTACTCTTGTCTATCATTTGTTAATAAATTTATTTTATTACACTTGTGTCTTCCTTGTGTTGATAAAACAGTGAGAGGTTCTACAAGCTAGATATCCCACCAATCTTTCTTATGTGATGTACTCATTACCACACATTAAGTGACATGTGATCCAAGAATCATTACGTCATCTGTGACGCGAGTACCCATCACTACTCTATTTCGCTTTTCTAGTGGGCGAAAGCAGAACTCACTACAAAATTGGCATCCCTAGGTGGGCCAAGTTAAAATGAGATGAGTCTCCTGTAAAATTCACTACAGTTTCATTGTCACTGTTGATGAGGATTGTATGATCCCAGCTAGCAGGGAATCTTACATTCTGTACAAATTTGGCTAATGTTTTAAACATTTGAAATGTTCTCATAATGTGTTGTGTTTACAAAGCTATAACATTTTAACAGTATCATTTTGAGGATGTTGTTGAGGTAACACATTATGTTCTGTAACAAATAGGCCACTGAGGCGAGATGCAAGGTGAACCCAAGATTTATTTACAAGTGTGTAATCCAAACAACGACATGATCCAAAAAACAGAGGAAGACTTGACTTGACTTGAAACAGACTTGACTTGACAGACTTGGCTTGGCTTGGCTTGGCTTGGCTTGAACAGACACTCACCAACCAGCGGGATTACAACTTCAATAAGCGACAATGAACAATACAACATGAGGTATATTTATACTACACAAGGAGGGTCACACAAAACAACCAATGAGAAACCAGAAACAAGACATAGCAACTAATCAGAACATGACACATAGAACTAAGGGACCAATGGCAGGAATACAATAGGGAAAGGGAAGCAAGACACAACATCATGAAAAGACTACATAGAAGACATGAAAACATGAACATGAAACAAAACCCCGTTAAATGTTATCAGTGAAACATTGGCACAATATTGCATTAAAACGAAGTAAGAAAGATTTCTCTGCCACATAGGTGAACATTATAATGATATCATTGAGGCCTAACAGCATGTACATTCTGGATGATCTTTGCTTCCCCAAAAATCATTACCAACATTCAATGTGGTACAACAATATTATTTATAAACCTTTATAGAAGATCGTCACAAAACGTTTTTTAAAAATGTTTTTAAAAATGTTATCTTAACAATCACAATAATATTGTGAACATTGAACATGTTATCATATCTTTAAGAAGAACTTTCAAAAGAACTCCAAAAGAACATTAGGGAATAATGTTCTAACAATGTTACCACTACACATTGTTAGAATTTTTCAAACAATGTTATCTTGCCTTTTAGGAGAACATTCTGAGAACAAAAAAAGAAAGGAAAAGAAAAAGAAAACTACCTACTGAAAACATTACTAGAACACTGCCTGGTAATGTGTTAAAACATTTTTAGAACCAAAAAAATTCTAGCTGGGATCTTTAAATATTTTGAATTTAAAGACGGTATTATTTAAAGTGTACTTAAAATATACTTGTAATAGTTCCAATTTAGCACAATCAAATAAGTACATCTATAGTTGGACTTCAGCACTTCTTCTGCACAATTAAAGTGCACTAATTACAAAATTAGTTGTTCCAATTTAGCAGACTTTAAATATACCAGTTTAGTATAGACATACTAAACAACTGAAGGGTGTTTTTATTAAGTACATAATATGTAAATGTATTTGTAGTATACTTGTAGTAGCATGATATAAATGTATTGTAAATACATTTTAGTATATGTACTTAATGCGCTTTATGAACGTGACTCAAAAAAGAAAGTAGTGGAAGAGAGAAAGAGAAAAAGTGTCACGATTTGAGCCTCCGTCGCCCTGGGATCACAAACTCTTGCACTACACATCATGGACTTCAGCCCCCACAAGCCACTGCACCCATCACTGCTCACACCTGCAGCTCATTCACACACACACACACACACACACACACACACACACACACACCTGCAGCTCATCACACGGACTGCTTATAAGCCACTCACACACACAACTTCTTCGCGAAGTCTTGTATTGCCCAGGCTACATTCTGAGCGTTTCTTTCCCGTGTTTGATTTCCCGTGTTTATGATTCCTGGACTCTCTCTTGTGTTTGATTCTCGCTGCCAGCCCGACCTTTCTGCCTGTGTTTGACGACGATTTCTGCCTGCCCTTGTGTGTTTGTCTGTACCAATAAAATGCTGCGAATGGATCCGCTCGTCTCAGACCGTCCTTGTGACAGAAGACTTCGCCATTACAAGGATCCAGCAGCTAGTATGGTGTCATCCGGTTCCAGCACGAACTCTACAGTACAAATCATGCGTCTCAAACAAGGTGAGCGGTCTGTTGAGGAGTATGCGATGGACTTTGTCGAATTGGCTAATCAGTCTACTATGGATGACTTATGCCTGATGATTTTCTTCCGTGGAGGACTCTTAGAGCCATTGGCTTCACTGATGCCCATGATCGAACCTAACTGGACTTTACAATATTTCATTGACATTGCTCTGCAAATGAGTGGCTCTCCTTTTACTGTGGGAATTCAAGAAGAAGACAACAATGTTCCCACAGTAAACTCCAGCTCAGAGCCACAACACAAGATGGCCGCTAGCCCAGAACCACAGCACCCACATATTACCACGGCTTGGCGAAGATTGATGTCTAGCATAGAGGACCCACCGCTGCTGTCGGCGCGAGCAGCTGGTCTACCTAACCACACGTCAGCCAAGCCAGCACCTGCCAAGACAAATTACGTCATGGCTACGGTTCCTTCAGAGCCAAGGCATGCAGCTCTTCCCGAGCCAAGTCAAGCAACTCTTCTCGAGTCAAGCCAGGACCCGACCTCACATCCTGAGTCAAGCCAAGCAGCACTTTCTGAGTCAAGTCAAGCAGTGATCTCACATCCTGAGTCAAGCCAGGACCCAACCTCACATCCTGAGTCAAGCCAGGACGCGACCTCACATCCTGAGTCAAGCCAGGACGCAACCTCACATCCTGAGTCAAGCCAGGACCCGACCTCACATCCTGAGTCAAGCCAGGACCCGGCTTTACAGCCCGAGGCAGGTCTAGAGTCTCCGCTGGTTCCGCCCAGCCTCCCAGAGTCTCAGCTGGTGCCGCCCAGCCTCCCAGAGTCTCCACTGATTCCGCCCGGCCGTCCAGAGTCTCCGCTGGTTCCGCCCAGTCTCCCAGAGCCTACGCTGGTTCCGCCCAGCCTCCCAGAGCCTACGCTGGTTCCGCCCAGCCTCCCAGAGCCTACGCTGGTTCCGCCCAGCCTCCCAGAGCCTACGCTGGTTCCGCTCAGTCTTCCTGAGATTCCTGGCTGCCCTGTTCGAGCTACGGAGGCCATGTATGGACTGTCGAGTTTCCCACCCACCCTCCCTACTGCCCCAGTCCCACCACCTCTGTCTCCTGACAGTTCCTCTGCTCACCTTCAACCCACCTTTGGTGCAGAGGACTTGCCGTGGGACTGCCAGTCTCCATCGGTGCCCTGGCTGGAGGATCCCTCACCATCGCCTCCAGCCTCAGAGTCCTCTCTGCTCTCTGCTCCCTCGTCTCCGCCGTCGGCCGTCCCGACTCCCTCTTGTGTTTGATTCTCGCTGCCAGCCCCGACCTTTCTGCCTGTGTTTGACGACGATTTCTGCCTGCCCCTGTGTGTTTGTCTGTACCAATAAAATGCTGCGAATGGATCCGCTCGTCTCAGACCGTCCTTGTGACAAAAAGAAAGTGACAGAGACAAAGGGACATGAAGGTGTTCATAACCTGTCTTTCTTGATTAGGAGATAGGTGCCTTGATTCCTCACTTCTCATATCTAAAGAAGTAAATGTTTCACTGTCTGCCCATCAACACTGTGGGCAAGGCACTTCTCACTGTACTCCTCCTCTAGCAACGCTATAACATTTTGAATGCTGTTAGTTCTGAAATGATTAAATTGGATTTGAATTTTCGTTGCACTATTACACTATTACAAATTTCCAATCTATAAATCCATCACCTGATGGTCTGGCTCCGAAAACAGTGCTAAGTCTTAAGTTTCATTTGGGATATCCGAATATATACTTTCTAAAGACTGATTGAGGTTGTTTCACTATTTTTCAATTCAACACTATTTTCAATCAAACGCATTTTACTATTAGCCTATGTCCTTAGGTTGTAAACATAAATGTGGGTGAGACTAACAAGTGTATGGCTTGCACCTAGAGGAAAATTAGAAAAGAGGGAAATTATGAAACTATCATGAAATCACTAAATATAAGCTTAAAATGAAGACTGATTATATATATATACATGTCCGGGAGATGCGAGTGTCATGTTTATTTTCAGTCTGCCTGGAAACAAAGCGCAGACTGATTTACTCTGTGTTTTGCTAAGAGGTGCTTATGCAGACGCCATTGTTGTTATACACTTTTGAAACGTTCGCGAACAAATTACTGACTTACTGCTTGTTTTCCCTCTTCTTTTTAACTTTCAATGCTAGTTATTTCAATGAATGACTTCTTGCACGCCAGTCTGTTGTTGTGGGGACATTTTCACAACCTGAAACGTGACGCTGAACGAAATGAACTGTGATTGGTTGTTTGAAATGTCGGTCACACTCACAAATGGTAATTATTAAAATATAGTGAAGAGTTATCATCATCAGTGTATAATGTGAGCCTAAGGGGGCAGCCGTGGCCTAATGGTTAGAGAGTTGGACTTGTAATCCAAAGGTTGCAGGTTCGATTCTCAGGTCCGGCAGGGATTGTAGGTGGGGGGAGTGAATGTACAGCACTCTCTCCACCCTCAATACCACGGCTGAGGTGAGTCCCTTGAGCAAGGCACCGATCCCCCAACTGCTCCCCGGGCGCCGCAGCAATGGCTGCCCACTGTTCCGGGTGTGTGTTCACGGTGTGTGTGTGTTCACTACTGTGTGTGTGCACTTGGATGGGTTAAATGCAGAGCACAAATTCCTAGTATGGGTCACCATACTTGGCCTCACCTCACTTCCTTTCCTTTCCTTTCCTAAAATCATGTGTATAATAATTAAAACCTAAAAAAATGAATAATAATGCTTTCAAAATGGAAATTACACCCTTTTCGTAGAAAGATCCTTGTTACTTCATCGTATAGGTAATTTGGACATTATTACATCTCACATACTGTAAGAGCTCATCTGTAATCAACAGTCTCAAAGCCCCATATTTTCACTAGGTTACTACTGATGTAAAGCAAACAGATCTAACACACCTACAGAGACACTTATAACATGGTTGTCACGGATTGGCCAGGTTCTACTCCCTCACTCACTCAACGATCACAGTCACCTGATTACTAATCAGACGCACCTGAAACCCATCACCAGCACCACATATAAGCACACCACACACCTCACTCAGTGTCCGGGCTCGTTTGCACGAAGCGGACTCATTGTGTTTCTCTGTCGAGTTCACAAACTTCAAGGATATACTTACCTCGCTACTTACCTGTTGAAACTTACCTGCTTTCTCATTTTGTTCCAGTACGAAGTCTGTTCTCTGTTCCAGTCAGCGGTGGTCAGCCATAAGCCTGTCTGTCTATCACCAACGGTGTGTGTGTGTGTGTGGGTCGGAGTCCTCCTCCCGTCGTTCCTGGAAAGGAAAGGATCTGTCATTAGTATTCATCTCAAGTCATCGTATATCATACCTGGACTGTTTATACATACCCGGTTCTGCACGTCATCTTATCCACAACGCTCTGCTGAAAATAAACATTATTATTATTACCACTTACCTCTCTTGTTTGGTCTGCTTCCGTAACAGTTAGCCCGGACCAACACAGTATCAGCATGAGCAATCGGGACCCATTTCAAGAGCTGGTGGACTCACTCAGGAAGGTTTTGTTGGCTAGTCATGCCACCACTCCAACTTCAGTTCATCCCACCGCACCACCGGCACCCAGCACTTCTTCGGCTCCCATCAACGTTCCTTCCAGTCCCATGGCCCGACCAGCGCCCTACTCTGGCGGGGCGGAGGAGTGCAGCGGATTCCTGTTACAATGTTCATTAATATTCACAATGCAACCTGCTCTCTATCCCACAGATTCTTCGAAAATAGCCTTCATCACATCTCTGCTTACCGGACCAGCTCTCAAATGGGCGGACACGTTATATCAACAGGCCGGGCCGGCAACCCATTCGATCCAGGCTTTCGTCGCTCATTTTAAAGAGGTTTTCGGACGTTCTGATGCAGAAGTATCTGCAGGAGAGCAATTGTATCATCTAAAGCAGGGAAGTATGACGACACAAGATTACTCCCTGCGTTTCCGCACTTTGGCCGCTGCCAGCGGATGGAATGAGCGATCGTTACTGACCACGTACCGGCTCGGCCTAGAACCCAATCTCCGGATGCAGTTAGCTGCTTTGGACGATTCCATGGGATTGGAGAAGTTCATTCAGCAGTCACTTCGTTGTTCAGATCGTCTAAAATCCTACCAAGATCAGTCCGTCACTACTGCACTCCTCCGACCAGTTACATCCGCCAGCCCTCCAGAACCAGAACCAATGATCCTGGAGTCAGGAAAACTCTCTGCAGCTGAGCGACAGAGAAGGCTGACCCGGGGTCTTTGCATGTACTGTGGGGCTGCGGGGCACGTCCGACTCAACTGTCCTCTACGTCCTATACGATCTTTGGTGAGTGTAATACGATCTGAATTGGATAACATGCATCCTCTGACTACCAATGTTCAGTTAACCACCCACACTTCCTGTGTTACAGTCGCAGCCCTCATCGACTCCGGGTCAGCGGGAAACTTCATCTCGAACACCCTCTGTCGCCAGCTCCAGCTACGCACCCAAGCCTCAACCACTATCTACCAGATTCAACCTATAACTAACCGGATCAGCTCACGGACCCGTATACACCGGAAATGTGAACCCATCATCCTACAGATCGGAGTTTTACACCGTGAGGAGATTCAGTTTCTGGTTCTGGAGGGAGCCACTATGGACATCATCTTGGGGCGCCCGTGGCTGGTGAAGCATGATCCCATCCTCTCTTGGGGCACAGGAGAGGTGATAAAATGGGGAAAAGAATGTACCAACCAATGTTTCCCAGATCTTCCACGTCCTAGACACAAGACACTACCTGTCAACGTCACCTCCGTCGAAAGTCCTGTTGAGAAGCAGTCAGTCCAGATTCCTGCCATTTACTCGTCGTTCCAAGACGTCTTCTGCCCCAAGAGAGCTTCCCAGCTACCTCCACATCGGCCATGGGACTGCGCCATTGACCTAGTTCCGGATGCTCCAATGCCCAGAGGTAAGATCTACCCGCTGTCGCTTCTGGAGACCAAGGCAATGGAGGAGTACATACAGGAGGCTCTCGATCAGGGTTACATCCGACCATCAACATCACCCGCAGCATCCAGTTTTTTCTTCGTGGCAAAGAAGGATGGAGGGCTGCAGCCATGCATCGATTACCGCATACTCAATCAAGGCACCATCAAGTTCCGGTATCCCCTTCCTCTCGTCCCTGCGGCCCTCGAACAACTACGCACTGCCAGGGTGTTTACGAAGTTGGACCTCCGCAGCGCGTATAACCTCGTGAGGATACGTGAGGGGGACGAGTGGAAGACTGCCTTCGTGACCCCTACTGGCCACTACGAGTACTTGGTCATGCCCTATGGTTTGGTCAACGCCCCCTCCGTATTTCAGAACTTCATTCACGAGGTACTCCGGGAGTTTCTGCACCACTTTGTCGTCGTCTACATAGACGATATCCTGATTTACTCCCGGAGTGAGGCCGAACATCGCCTCCACGTTGCGGAGGTCCTTCAAAGATTACGGGATCATCACCTGTATCTCAAGGCGGAAAAATGTTCATTTCACCTATCAGCAGTACACTTCCTTGGATACGTCATCGACCAGAAGGGGGTCCGTATGGACGAGAGGAAGGTATCTGCAGTTGTATCCTGGCCAGAACCCACCACTATCAAAGAGCTTCAACGATTCTTAGGTTTCGCCAATTTCTACCGCCGGTTTATCAAGAACTACAGCATCATCACTGCTCCACTTACCAGTCTACTCAAAGGAAAACCACGAACTCTACTCTGGAACCCTGACTCGGCCGCAGCCTTCCATAACCTCAAGGAAGCATTTACACAGGCACCTCTTCTAACCCATCCTGACCCTGATCTCCCTTTCGTGGTAGAGGTGGACGCATCTACTACCGGCGTGGGAGGTATTCTGTCACAACATCATGGTACTCCTCCATTGCTTCATCCCTGTGCCTACTATTCCCGGAAGCTCAGCCCTGCGGAGAGGAACTATGACATCGGCAACCGCGAGCTCCTTGCCATCAAGCTCGCTCTGGAGGAGTGGCGACATTGGTTAGAGGGATCCAACCACACGTTCCAGGTGATAACAGATCACAAGAACCTACAGTACCTCCGAGACGCCAAACGGCTCTGTCCCCGTCAGGCAAGATGGTCCCTGTTCTTTTCCCGATTCAACTTCACCATAACCTACCGGCCAGGATCCAAGAATACCCGAGCTGATGCTCTGTCTCGCATCCATGATTCTCACGACTTGCCTGACACACCCACGACCATAATCCCCGAAAACATCATCGTTCAACCCATTGAATGGACCAACCCGCCAGCTGTCGCCACTCCGGAACCCAGATCTCCGCCGGGCTGTCCACCTGGTCGCAGATTCATCCCTAGGACCCAGCGGGTAGATCTAATCCATTCAACACATACCTCTCTGGGCACTGGACATCCAGGGGCCAACAACACTCTCTCGCTGCTGACGGACCGCTTCTGGTGGCCGCACATGGCAAGGGATGTGAGGAGGTATGTCCAGGGATGTAAGGAGTGTGCAATGTCCAAGAGTCCACGTCATCTGCCTGCTGGGAAACTCCATCCCTTGCCTGTGCCGAACCGCCCCTGGTCACACCTGGGAGTTGACTTCATGACAGATCTCCCCTCATCTGATGGTAACACCTGCATCTTTGTTATAGTTGATCGATTTTCAAAATTCTGCCGACTGATACCTCTGAAAGGTCTTCCCACAGCCCTAGAGTCTGCCGAACTGCTCTTCAACAAAGTCTTTAGGTACTATGGCATTCCGGAAGACATCGTCTCAGACAGGGGTCCACAGTTTATTTCACGGGTGTGGAAGTCTTTTCTCAAACTCCTAGGTGTGACCGTTAGCCTCTCCTCTGGATACCACCCTGAGACCAACGGGCAGACGGAGAGGAAAATCCAGGAGGTGGGGCGGTTCCTCCGGACATTCTGTCATGGTCACCAGGACTCCTGGAACCAGTTCCTGGGTTGGGCAGAATACGCCCAAAATTCACTGCGGCAACCCACCACAGGACTCACGCCATTCCAGTGTGTGCTCGGCTTCCAACCACCTCTCTTCCCCTGGAATGGCGAACCATCACAGGTGCCCGCAGTGGATTACTGGTTCCGGGAGAGCGAGAGAGTCTGGGACGAGGCTCACCATCATCTTCAAAGGGCAGTGCGCAGAACCAAATCCACTGCCGATCAGAAGAGGATTCCTGGTCCCACATACACTCCTGGGCAGAAAGTCTGGCTCTCCACAAGAGACATCCGTCTGCGCCTGCCCTCGAAGAAATTGAGTCCCAGGTTTGTTGGCCCCTTCACCATCGTGGAACAGGTCAACCCCGTCACCTACAGACTCCAATTACCACCACAGTACCGTATCCACCCCACATTTCACGTCTCGTTACTCAAACCCTTTCACCCACCTGTGATTCCCTCCACAGAACCTGGTCAGGAAGAGGAACCCCCTCCCCCCTTGGTCCTGGAAGAGGGATCCATCTACTCGGTCCGAGAAATCCTTCTGTCCCGACGTCGTGGTGGTAATCTGGAGTATCTCGTCGACTGGGAAGGCTACGGACCAGAGGAGAGGTCGTGGGTACCCAGAGTTGACATTCTAGATCCAGCCCTCATGGAGGAATTCCATCGTAACCATCCTGAATGTCCAGCCCCTCGAGGACGAGGTAGACCACCACGACGTCGGAGGCCTCGGCCCTCAGGAGCGGGCCCTGGGGAGGGGGGTAATGTCACGGATTGGCCAGGTTCTACTCCCTCACTCACTCAACGATCACAGTCACCTGATTACTAATCAGACGCACCTGAAACCCATCACCAGCACCACATATAAGCACACCACACACCTCACTCAGTGTCCGGGCTCGTTTGCACGAAGCGGACTCATTGTGTTTCTCTGTCGAGTTCACAAACTTCAAGGATATACTTACCTCGCTACTTACCTGTTGAAACTTACCTGCTTTCTCATTTTGTTCCAGTACGAAGTCTGTTCTCTGTTCCAGTCAGCGGTGGTCAGCCATAAGCCTGTCTGTCTATCACCAACGGTGTGTGTGTGTGTGTGGGTCGGAGTCCTCCTCCCGTCGTTCCTGGAAAGGAAAGGATCTGTCATTAGTATTCATCTCAAGTCATCGTATATCATACCTGGACTGTTTATACATACCCGGTTCTGCACGTCATCTTATCCACAACGCTCTGCTGAAAATAAACATTATTATTATTACCACTTACCTCTCTTGTTTGGTCTGCTTCCGTAACAATGGTCGCCTTGAGCAACCTTTTTCTTCAAGCTCTCAAGCACACATGGATACAAGAACACATTTGCAAACACAATTTCACACCTCTAATCTTTGAAAACAAAGAGATTATTATGCTGTATGGTTTATCAGATCACAGCATTACAATAGATGTAATTATCAGTTTATTTGAATATCTTTATTGCGCACATATAAATATTATGATCTGACATATTAATACTCCTTTTATAACACAACGGCCATTTCATTCAGCAAAATGGAGCCATACCAGCATGCCGTCTTAGCGTGAGACTTCCACAGCAACACAGGATGAATAATTAACCTGTCAAAGCAACAAACAAATGCACCCACTGCCTTTATTTTGTGCTGTTGTATTTAATTGGTTTGCAAGGGAAGTTTTTGGGAGGTGCAATGTCATAAATGTCACACGCCCTTCGCATTTTGCAGTTGTGCGTCTATATAAGTAGCTCAAGTATTCCTTTTATATCCAAATAGCTGTAATTATTTCCTAAAAAAGCACCAAACGGGAGAAAAAACACAATTTGAACACTGACAGGTGGTAATTATTAAAATGTATGGAAGAGTTATCATCATCAGTGTATAATATGTGTAACTAAAGACTGGCTTAAATTCAGTGGCATACTTAGGATCTTTACGGGCCCAAGATTTTACAAAAATCACTGCAGTGTAGCACCAAATATGTTTATGATTATTTGATGTGTGGTTTATAATGAGTCATTTTGACATTTGAATAGGTTTTAAAGAGTAGATAAATTAATGTTTTATTGATGCATTAGGCACAAGTCACCAGTTACTTCTGGTCCTTGAATTTAATTGGCTGAGAGTGTTGAAGTGTATTTCTGGGACTTTTTTTCACAGGTTCGATTGCTACTCCAATAGGCAGTGACAAGTTGTTAGTTTTATGAGTGAGTCTTTGAATCATTCGCTCAACCGATTCATTTAAAACGCTACTACTGGCCTTTAAAGATGCACAAATATTGATTATACTTTGACTTCATTTGGAAATAAGAAATGTACAAGTATATTGAAATATATAGACCTACATCACTGTTGGTAACCTACTATGAGTTTAATCATCTTGTACTACAGTTGAAAGTTGAAAGTTTACATACACCTTGCAGAATCTACAAAATGTTAATTATTTTACCAAAATAACAGGGATCATACAAAATGCATGTTATTTTTTATTTAGTACTGACCCGAATAAGATATTTTTTTTTTGTGCAGTAATTGGGAGAAATAAAATAGTAAAATAAGAAAATAATAATTAATTATAATGAGTCATTTCTAGCATCAGTTAATTCAAGTAGTCAAAATGCTTAACAAGCGCATTCTGTTTTCTATGTTGATCCAAACAATGTAATATGAGAATGTTATGTAACATAGACTGCTAGTTGTCTCATTTTGATTTAGCAAACATACGGTAGTTATATGTACACGATTTTTCTGGATCAAGTAATTGAGCTGTTTTGAAGATCAAAAAATGTCTTTACCCTGTGTAAGCTCCATGAGAAGCATCTGCGTCATAGCTAAGACAATTTCAATCTTTATCTCCAAACTCATGTGATGAGAGTTATCATGTATGACATTAGACACATGCTGTGGTAAAAGTGTCATTGTCTTATATGATGTGTTAGAAGGCTGCAGTGGCCATTCATTCACTGGTGAAAACGTTGCAATGATGCACAGTTCCATTTATTGATCTGATTCAAAGATTCAGACAACAGCACAGGTTTTTGCTTGATTCATTGTAGGTCATTCATAAAATGCTTTGAATTGAATACAACCTTATGTGTAAATGCTAAGAAATGAAAGGCTAAGAAAGTATTTTAATAATATCTTTAATCATACAATAACGTTGCAGAATGTCTGAGGAAACAAAAAAATACAGTAAAAATAGTAATAGTATTACAATGTAAAATAATTGTTTCCTAGTTGAATATATTTTAAAAAGTAATTTATTCCTGTGATGGCAATGGGGAATTTTCAGCAACTGTTACTACAGTCTTCAGTGTTACATGAACTTTCAAAAATCATTCTAACATGCTTTGTTCAAACAGGAATCATATAGGTCATTTTTGGCCATGACAAATAGATTATGTATCATTTGTACACTTTAAAGTGTTAACAATTTATCTTGGACATTCCAAAAAAAAAAAAAAAAAAAAAAAAAAAAAAACACCCTTAAACATTTAATAGACTATTTCATTAAATTGTTCATACAGAAGTATAGTGTATAATTGTTTATAGAGAAGTTTAATTCCCTATAGATTTAGTGGGCATAGGCTTAATTAATATGCTGTAACCTTTTCATTTAGTAAGAATAAAAACACAGAAATGTTTGTGTAAGGGTTAGGTTTGATGGAATAAGTATAAATACAACATAAGTAAATGGATATAAGTGATTGTTAGAATTATATTTATTATCCTTGTACAGAGACCATGACTTTCAGACCACACTTTCAACTGAGATTAGTTGCATAACAATTATATGAAAACATAACAAATGTATGAAAAACATGCAAATTATATAAAACTAATTAAAGGTGTCAAAAATATGAAATATGACAACATGATTGCTTTTAAATTAAATTACCATACATTGCTCTTTAGTTGGATAGTACACCGAGAATAAAGTAGAGACTGCCATCTGGTGGAAGGAGAGAAATTCCCTAATTTGTGGATGTCATATCCACTACTTCAAAAAGCACTGAATAAAATTACGTGAATTAAGATACTATTATATATTGTATCTGAGAGGGCTGTGCTAATGAAAGACTTTTTTTTTTTTTAATTACATGCTATTGATGTCAAAAACATTGCTAATTACTGTACATTAGTAATTACTAAGTGCTAATGTACCACAAAAAAAAAAAAACAGTGGCAATACAGAAAATTAATACAAAAGAAAGACATAATGACAAAACAAGCATAGCACACCATAAAACAGAGCACAAGATAAAGAGCTTATTTTCACTTTACAAAAATAGTCAAGATAGTTTGATTATTTGATTAATTACTAATTTGATTGATTATGATTAACACTAAATATAAATACAAATAAATAAAAAAAATAGAAAGGATTCTTTCTCTTACTGAACTAAACTGATAGTGAAATAGGTCTTTGACTCTGGTATCTCTTCTGTCCTAGAGAGAGATAAACATATTTACTATATATATATATATATTCCAAAAATAAAGATGACATTGTGTACAAGTTAGTGGATAACAAAATAATAATTAGTTCATTATGTCTTTCACAATATCCTGTCTATAACTCAACTATTATTACTGAAGGATCATGTGACTTTTTAAAGTATATAATAAAATATTTTAAAATAGAAAATGATTTAAAAAGAGCCGAAAAATACAACTTCATTCATATCAGGAAAAAATATATATATTAAAAATATGATAAATATTCTACTTACTTTGTCCTTGTTTGTGTGTTGTCAGGATACAGATGAAGCTGGTAGACTTTTTATAGAACAAAGGTGCTCCTCCTCTAACATGTGACTTTCAGAGCCATTTAATCACAGATAATATTGTTCACTTTTTTTATTCTGCTAAGATCAGAGTGCATTTTAAATGTGGCAACTTTTTAGTAAAAAAACTACACTGTGTATTTTTTTTTTCTGTTCCATTTGTTGGTTTATTCAACAAAGACTTGACAAATGTGGAATGTTTGTGAAAATGAAAAGTGAAATAGAATCCTTTCTATCAGATTAGCAATAGATCATTATGATATAATAAGCAATTTTCCAGTGCAGTGACTCCGCAATGATACACTTAAGCTGACATGAATCAGTAAAAAAATATTTCGCAAGGAATACTTTAAACCAATTGTTGTATTTTAGATAAACCTAACTGTGTGATCAGTTCTTTGGAAGACAAACATTAATTTAATAACATAAACATGAATTGATTAACCAGTGTTCAACTTTATGTACAAATACAGAAGCAAACTGTAAAAGCTAGTGAACCACAAAACTGTGTATCTAAGAAGTGTTCATGAACACTGGACATGTGATGAATCTGGATGAGGGGCATCAAGTGAATTTACAAGTTAAAGTTACAGTTCTGTTCAATTAATTATATAGGTTATAGTGACAACCTTATGAGAAACTATTAAGTTTTAACTTGCTTGCCTCCCATCAAACAAATATTTTAGCTAGGCCTGTATGTCCAGTTTTCATTTTAAAGAAAAGGAAACAAAGGGCTTTCATTTCTTTGCATGTCAAAGAATGAAACTCTTCTGGACAACTTCTGGTTTGTATCTTGATTTTGTCATTCATTTGTCTGGCAGTCCAGCTTTTCCATTCTTTCAGGTGAACATGAAAATAATGACCATGATTTGTAGGCTCAGGAGCTGTTTCTGAACACCTTTTACATACAATAAAGGCAAATAACTATAAATTACTATAGTAAACTTCACTACTACGCATCTACACTCCCTCCAGAAGTCTGAGATCCTCTAGTGAAAGACGCCTTATTGTACCACCACAGAGAGGCACGAAATCACTTTCCAAAACATTCTCCTTCAACGTCCCTGCCTGGTGGAATGATCTTCCCACCCCCATCCGGAACGCAGACTCCATTACTGTCTTCAAGCGACTGCTGAAAACCCATCTTTTTCGACACTGACTCAATTAAAAAAAAAAAATAAAAAAAAAATTCTTCTCCTCTTTCCTGATCTTCCCTTTCTAGCCCGTACTCATCTAACAACGCCTGTCATATGGTATTTTTGAGCACTTCCTATGTCGATCTGCCTCCTTAGGATGAATCACTTGTTGTATTCCCAATTGTAAGTCGCTTTGGATAAAAGCGTCTGCTAAATGAATAAATGTAAATGTAAACTAAAATAGAAGTAAAGTAAAACAAAACCCCACTTATAGATGTACAAAAAATTCATGTGTATTTCATTTTCTTTGTAAGAAATGTGAAAATAACAGCTTTAATTCATTATTTATGAATTAAACATGTGCATAATGTTAATGTACATTTTTCTTATTTTGCCTAAATATAATTTTTTTTTCACTTAGTACTGGCCTTTAGAGGCTACAGAAGATACATGTTTCCCAGAAGGCAAAACAAGTTAAAGTTTAAAGTTAAGCATTGTGAGCATCAGTGAGCTTTGAAGCTACTGCAGTAGTTGCATATGAGTCCCTCAGTTGTCCTCAGTGTGAAAAGATGGAACTCAAAATCATACAGTCATTGTTGGAAAGGGTTCAAATATACAAAAATGCTGAAAAACCAAAGAATTTGTGGGAACTGAATTACTTTTTTGAAGAACAGCAGGCAGTTTAACTGTTCAGGACAAACAAGGGACTCATGAACAACTATCACTAAACGAAGAAACACAGCTGTGGAACATTCAGGTAACAACACAGTATTAAGAATCAAGTGTATGTAAACTTTTGAACAGGGTCATTTTTATAAATTCAACTATTATTTTCACTTTTATGTGAAATATCTTTTTCAGGTCAGCACTAAATAAACAATAACATGCATTTTGTATGATCCCTCCTATTTTGATAAAATAATTAACATTTTGCAGATTCTGAAAGGGGGGTGTAAACTTTTGACCTCAACTGATCTCTCTCTTTTCTCAAATCCTCAGTAATTCTAACACTATTAGCATCATAGTAATGCATAATTACATCTTTTGCAGGCTAATAAAACAGTGAAAGTTATAAAGATAATGAACATATTCAGTCACGTTTATGTATCAAAATGAATTTAATATCCCAAACAAAGAATGAGAGGAAAGACAAATAAGATTTTGAGAAACAGACACAAGCCAATTACAATGATAACTTTCAAAATTCAAAAACCTGAAACCTGTTGTCTACCATAAAGAAATAACACAATAATGAAAAATAAAATGAGGAACACAATGAACAACAGCCACCATAATCATTATCTAAATTAAATGACCTCAAACTATTTTTAATACACAAACGTAATGTGAATAACTGAATCTTGTACTTAATATCAGACAAAAACACCACAAAAATCATTTATGATTGGGTCAGTCAGCGGAATGGTCTCATTAAACAGTAACTGCATATACATATATGTATTTTATAATATACAAAGTAAACTAAAGCGAAATCCTTGCTCACACATTTACAAATAACTTAATATCACCAGTGGCTTAAAACAAACAAATTAACATCAATATGGCTCAACAGTATTGCAATGTCGCGGCATCGTATTCTGAAATAAAATATTCTTTTTAATTATTGCTAAATGTGAAAACATCACTCATTTTCCTTTGTGGATAGAAAATGTGAGTATAAGAATTGCGAATCATATTTTTGTCACCACATGAATCTCTGTGTAGCCGTATTGTCCGGCCACTGAAATGTTTTATAGATAAATATGTAAACTGTAGCTGCGTTAACTGTGGTGTAGAGGCCAAACTCAAGAAGCAGTCTGGGTAACGACGGTACAGGGACGTGAACACGGTATAACAGATACGGAAGGATAAAATATCGGAACTCCAGAAGTTTCTGCGGAACAGTGGCTGCCACCAGACAAGTGAAGAAAACCAGAAGCCAAAACAACGACTTAGACTTCAAAGTATCTACAAAGTTCCACGCTGCAAACACATATCCAGGGACTAACAGAAAACGTACAAGGTCATGTCTCTGGAAAATCCTTTTCCACACGTAAAACGGAAAGTGTCTGTTGTCTGCAAGCAGGTATTTGTGAACAAATGTGAATTTCCAGACTAAAAACAGGGAGAACGCCATCAGTACGGCGTAAATTAAAGACTGCTTTCTTAAAGACTGTAGAAACCTCACTACCCTTTGGTAACTCAGTGAGGTTGGAAGAGAAAATATAAGCGTAAACGACAGGAAATAGAAAATCTGAGGAAAGTTCAGACATGCCTCGTGACTACTACGATCTCCAACCACAATTCCGTCATTCAACACAATGAAAGCCGCAAAAACGACAGCTACGCCAATATATGGCCATGTTGACAAGGCCACTGCTTTTATATTGTTGGGCGTTTTGAGGAAGTCCAAGAGGAAACGCATCACTCTCATTGCGCCGTTGATGGTTAGAGGGACCTGAGAGGGTGACTTTTCGTCTCGCTTCTTCGATTCAGTCCGCCAGCTCTCGTCCATTTTTTGAGCCACCACGGTGCCAGCACAGAATGCCACCCAGATGATGTTGGTCTGGCGGAAGAGGATGGCACAGATGCCGAGAAGCGCCGCAGCTTTGTGACATCCGTACAGCGCCATGAGGTACATGAAGAGGGTGAAGAATGTGGAGCCAGCATCAGTGTAATACAGGAACGTGAAGAAGTACAGCACTGGGAACGTGGACAGAGACAGGGCAGAGAGCATTCTACGAGTGGCAGAGCGGGACTAGAGAAAGAGAATGAAATATAACAACATAGTATTACACTTTGCAGTTGATTTGGAGGCATCACTCAACTTAATTCCAAGCTATACAATTATGTTGTTTTGGGTGGTTGCCAGGTGCCTTTGTTGAAACTGTATATTTTCTAAGCAATCGGATATACATTTTGGACATGGTGGACAATAAAATGGCTAAAAATAAAACCCAACACAATGCTAAAAAATGTATATCTAGGCAACCATGTAAGTGCAAGCACCAGTCACAGTTCTAGTTTTACTATGAAATTACTTTGTATTTTTTAATTATTCTGTCCCGTACGGTACTTTTAAAGAAAATAATAGCTAGTTAGAATAGCTAGCTATACATTTTTAGGAATAAATCATAACATTTTAAGAGTGTCAAAGGGTATTTAGAGTTAAATTATGTATTTTGTTATTTATTTTGTCCTAAACATGCACCCCCCTCGGTAATTAATATATAATACATTATGATATTTATATTTGTTTAGAATTTACTGTAACAACTGATTTGGTTATGGTTTAGCATTTTTTTATATAACTTCACATCTCAGAAACCAGTAACGGTTTCTTCAGATAATGCAAAAAAAAAAAAAAAAAAAAGATTTACTATGAATAAATTATTATATTTATAGAAAAGTCTTATGCCCACTAGTGTGATAAAAAGATGAAATAATAATAATAATAATAATAATAATAATAATGAAATAGAAGCTTTAAAATAAAGGAAATGTAACTTTTTATTAGAAATGTAATAAAATCTGCTGTTATTATCGTGATACCAACCATTTTAGAAAACAACTGAGTTTCTCACCAGTGTTTATATTTAGTAAGGGTTATTGTGAATCATAGATTATATACAGTGTCCTCCACTAATATTGGCACCCTTGGTAAATATGAGCAAAGGTGGATGTGAAAATAAATCTGCATAATTTATCCTTTTGATCTTTCATTCGAAAAATTCACAAAAGTCTAACCTGACATTGAAGTAAATCAATAGTAAAATCTCACTATGAAATAAATGTTTTTCTCTGGTTCACGTTGGCCACTATTATCCAAGTACTGCTCACTGCAGAGCCAAATGGCCTCCAGCTCCACCTCTCTTGATGTCCAGCTCCACCTCTGAGTGAACAAATGGGTGGAGTTAAGGTTAGGGATAGGGTAAGGGGTAGGTTTAGGGTGTGGGTTAGGTGTCTATCTCAACCCTTTACCTCCAGCAAGGGGGAGCTGGAGCTCCAGCTCCTCCCATATGGCTCTGCAGCGAGCACCCTCTCCTATTATTGGCACCCAATTATTGCAATGTCAAGATAACAGTTCTGAGTTTTCTCCAACAATGTCTAATGAGTTTGGAGAACACCTGACCAGAGATCAGAGGCCATTCCTTCAAACAGAATCTCTCTATTCCTAGCTTCATGTTGGTGCTTCTTCTCTTCAGTTTCTATACAGGGTTCAGGTCAGGGAACTGGGACGGCCATGGTGGAGGCTTCATTCTGTGCTCAGTGACACCATTTTTGTGTTGATTTTGATGTTTGTTTTGGATCATTGTCATACTGAAAGATGCAACCATGGCCCATTATAAGATTTCTAACAGAGGCCGTCAGGTTTTGATTTGTTAACCGTGGGCATGGGGTACTTTTTTATCCATGTCTGCACCAAAACCATCTGGAGGGTTAGCTGCCAAAAAGCTCATTTTTAGTTTCATCTAACCATAGAAGCCAGTCCTGTTTGAAGTTTCAATCATGTCTGCCAATTGAAAATACTGGACTTTGTTTTTGGGTGAGCCAGGAGGATTTTTTCTTGAAACCCTCTGGAACAACATGTGGTGATGTAGGGGCTGTTTGATCATTTTATTTTATGCTTTCTGACCCCAAGACTCAACAATTATCTGCAATTCTCCAACTGTGATCCTTGGAGAGTCTTTGGCCACTCAAACTCTCCTCCTTATCATGCATTAGGATGATATAGACACAGGTCCTCTTCTAGGCAGATTTGTAACATGATTTGAACTTCTTAATATTGCCCTGATGGTGGGAATGGGGATTTTCAATGCTTTAGCTCTTTTCTTACAGCCACTTTCTATTTTGGGAAGCTCAACAAACTTGTTCTGCACATCAGAACTACAATCTTTGGTTTTACTTCTTGTGATGGATGATTAAGGGAATTTGGCTTTTGTGTTCCTCATCTTTACAATCCTGTGGAACAGAATGTCATGACTGGACAATTTTATACTCCTAGCCACCCTTTGGTGCAAAAACAATTGCAAAATTAATGGGAATATACTTTAGAGATATTTTACTTAGACTAATTTTTTAGGGGTGCCAATAATTGCGGCCAACATGAACTAGAGAAAAAACATTTATTTCATAATGAGATATCCCCCCCCATTTTCCATTGTTTTACTTCAATGAATGGTTAGAATTTTGTGAACTTTTCGAATGAAAGATCTAAAGGATAAACAATGCAGATTTATTTTCACAGTCACCTTTGCTCATATTTACTAAGGGTGCCAATATTAGTGGAGGGCACTGTATATACATACATATATATATATATATAGTTTTTGGACAGTTTGAATTTTAATGATTATTTATGATTTTAATGATAATTTAAAGAAGTCTATTCTGATCACCCTGCCCTGCATTTATTTGATCCAAAGTATAGCAATTTTGAAATATTGTTTACTATTAAAATAACTTATTTTCATTTGAATATATTTTAATTAATTCCTGTGATTTCAAAGCTTCAACAAGTCTGCTCAATAAACATTTATGATTATTATTATTATTATTATGTTGAAAACAGCTGAGTAGATTTTTTTCAGGTTTCTTTGATAAATAGAAAGTTCATAAGAACAGCATTTGTCTGAAATAGAAATCTTTTGTAACATTATAAATGTCTTTATCATCACAAACTTGCTAAATAAAAATACTAATTTCTATAATTCCTTTCCCCTTCCTTTCCTGACTCCAAGCTTTTGAATGGCATAGTGTATAATGTTGCAAAAGCTTCTTATTTCAGATAAATGCTGATCTTTGGATCTTTCTTCATCATATTAGAATGCTTTCTGAAGAATCATGTGACACTGAAGACTGGAGTAAAGATGCTGAAAATTCAGCTTTGATCACAGGAATAAATTACATTTTAAAATATATCGAAACAGAAAGCAGTTATTTTAAACAGTAAAAAATATTTCAAAACCGTAGTGTTTTTGCTTTACTTTGGTGAGCAGAATGGAAGAATCACCATCAAATATACATTTAAAAAAAAGAAAAAGAAAAAGTAAATTAGGAGAATCAGACACCTTATCTTTCATGTGAAGTCTGCAGATGATCAGATAGATTATGTAGAGATTCCCACTGTTAAAGAGCAGATTGATGAATCTCAGCATGGCAGTAGAGCAGACCACACTGCCCTTCAGATCCGCCAGCCACACCACAGGCTTGATCAGACCCACTGATGCCAGATACAACCCAGGAAGAGTGGTGATCATTGGATCCCACTGTGGAAATGGAAACATGAGCATTAATGACCAAAAACATAACACACCGAGAAACAACCATTATTAACAATCATACCTCATTAAACTTCCCCTCACAGTACTTCTGGGCTTGTGGAACATGGAATATCTCATCCATGTACGGATCTCTCTGTTCCCGTGTGATTTTGGAGAACAGGAGGCAGGATATGAGAAAGTTAACGCTGCACAGCGCTGTGAAGATATAAAGCTCAAATCTCTCCATCCTTATTCAAAGAAACACAAAAACACGCGATCTTTGATAACACACTTATGGAAATGAATGATCTATGAGGATGATTAAGATAGTATGCGAAGCATTCATTCCTTGCAATCGACCTTCCTCCAGAGTGTCAAAAATGTGCGAAAATGCGCATAAATCGCATTTTTAAGTTTTGATTTTTGACAGATTACTGGTGCGTTACTATACTAAAGTCCGTATCGAAACCGGAAGCGTGAACAATCAGTTCCACCCTGACTATTAAAATAATAATAAATCTGTTTTAAGTAACAATAGTTTAAATAAGTACATCACATATACTGTGGTATGTCTCTTACTAAATTATTTATTTTTTAAAAACCATAATGATTTCTTCTCAAGGAAAAATAATTGTTTAAATACATCACGCTAAAAGATTAGTGCCTGGCACACAAATCCGCCTCTGCAATTTTAATAAAATGGAATTAAAAATAAATAAATAAATAAATAAACAACAAGCGATATGCCCATGTAAACGTCGATCATAGCTAGTCGACCAATTAGAAACGACTTCTAAGCCAATATGCCCCGCCCATTTCGACTACTCTCGCATTCTAACCTAGTTTTTTTTTTATTATTATTACTATTGCTCTGTAGTTGTCACATACGTTATAAACTAAAACTTGACTGTGTGTTATTTGATTTAGAGGTTTGTAATAAATTTAATACCACCTAAATTTGCCAAATCGGAACAGTCGCATCAGCAAATGACGGTGTCACATTATTATTGTTCCCTCTGTGGACACACTGGGAACCGCATGCTGACTAGATAGAGTTAATGCTGTGCTGAAGACTTTAACATATTAATAATGCATCTTACGCAAGACTTAGAACTGTTTCCTGAATACACAGTGACTCAACTGCTCTTCAAAGATCTAAAAAATGCGACGGAGTTGAGAAAAATGGCAGTGAATGGAGAAATAAAAGGCGCCTTGATCAATCCTTCAATGGTAAGAGCGCGTAACACTTGTCAAATTATGTACAAAGTCATTGATGGCTAACTGTCATATACTTTATATACAGAAATTCAACATCCATAAATCACGTCCATGGTAATACCCTGCTTTGGATGGCAATACTGTTTGTAAACATGTGCAAATATATACACACGCACTACATGTCAAAGGTTATAAATAATTACGTATATAAATGTATTTGAAAAGAGTCTCTTATACTTACCAATGCTTTATATGATAAACAATACCATAGCAACAGTAATAGTATGTAACATTAATGCAATTTAAAATAGCTAGTTTTCTAATTTAAAAGTAGTGTTGATAAAGCTGAATTGTCACATATTTCCCATATATGTACTAATGTCATGTTCTCTATAAAGGTTGTGGATGCATTCCAGATCCTGGTGGCAGCAAATAAAGCTGTTCACCTTCATAAAAATGGAAAAATGAAAACCCGGAGCCTTTACTCGGAAATCATTTTCAATCTTTCGCCCACAAACAACGTAAGTGATATTTGAGTACAGGAACACTAACTTTTTGTTTACAGTGTGCAGTTTTAACAAAGTTTAATGTTTGGCAGATATCGGAAGCATTCAAACGGTTTGGGATCTCAGACAATGACAGTGCAGTTCACATCGTGTTAGTACACAATAAAGATGAGCCCCTCAACATCGATGAAATCATCTCAAAAGTGGACGGACAACAGATTGCGGTTGACCGAGTGTCTGAATTGACTGATGTCGCCAAGATTAAAAAGGTATGTCTGTTTTTACACGATTTAGCGTTCGTTGTTTATTGCATTTGTTTGAAAGGTACATCTGTGTCTCATTACAGCTCTACAAAGTCGCACCACAGGAGGAAAAGTGTGGCAGCCTTTTGGATGCTGTTGTTTGCAGGATGGCCACTAAAGATGTCGTATAACTGATCTATACGTTGATGTATTTATATTTTAAATAAACCCACACTGTATTTCTACTTTTCAGATTTCCTCTTGTGACACATTGTTAACATTCTTTAATACAGATGTTAGTGAGCAGTTATTTGGAGATTGAGATGATGCATCCATTTTGAAAGCCTCATCAAAAACGTGGACATTCAAATCCTATTTGATCACTTGCAATTAATAGTGCAGAGAGTCTGCCTGAAAAGATCTGATTTGAGAAAAATCTGCAGTCTGAACAAAGTCTACACAGTGGCCAAAGTCACTTTTTGTCTTGAAGGTTTGAATAGGTTGAAAAATCGTCTATATCAGGGTTCTTCAAATCTTACCCTGGAGGTCGAATGCGCTGCAGAGTTTAGCTCCAACCCTGATCAAACTCACCTACCTGTGATTCTCTAATGATCCTGAAGACCTTGATTAGCATTCTCAGGTGTGTTTGATTAGGGTTAGAGCTAAACTCTGCAGTGCATTGGACCTCCAGGGTAAGATTTGAGGATCCCTGGTCTATATCATACCTCCGATATGAGAAATATGCAACAAGATACTTTAGTTAATTTTAATCATTACAAATGTTGAAAAGAAATCAGTTTGTCCTTGTAAGTTTGATTAAAATGTGTATAATGAAACGGGTTGCTGTACAGCACTTTAGAACATCTATTAAATTATTTATATTAATACAGTTGAAGTCAAACGTTTACATACACCTTGCAGAATCTGCAAAATGTTAATTATTTTAGCAAAATAAGAGGGATCATACAAAACCCATGTTATTTTATTTAGTACTGACCTGAATAAGATATTTCACATAAAAGATGTTTACATATAGCCCACAAAAGAAAATGATCCACAGCTGTTTTTTTTTTTTGTTTAGTGATAGTTGTTCATGAGTCCCTTATTTGCCCTGAACAGTTAAACTGCCTGCTGTTCTTTAGAAAAATCCTTCAGGTTCTACAAATGATTTGGTTTTTCAGCATTTATGTGTATTTGAACCCTTTTCTAATAATGACTGTGACTTTGAGATCCATTTTTCACAACGAGGACAACCGAGGGACTCATATGCAACTGTTACAGAAGGTTCAAACGCTCACTGATGCTTCAGAAGGAAACACAATGCATTATAAGCTGGGGGGTGAAAACTTTTGAACAGAATGAAGATATGTAAATTTTTCTTATTTTGCCTAAATATCATACTTTTTTCATTTAGTACTGCCTTTCAGAAGCTACAGAAGATGTTTCCCAGAAGACAATAAGTTGAATTTACCCTGAAAAGTTTTCACCCCCCATTCTGCAAGGTGTGCAAACTTTTGACCTCAACTGTATGTTAGTTACCTATGAGTTTAGAGAACAAACACCAAAATCTGCATATTACTTTATTCTGTTGAGTGGTGCAGATAAAGGAGCAGGGATGTAGAGATGTTTCATAACTTTATTTATTCACAGTATTTTCATATCCATACATTATTGTCATTTTAGTGTTTTGCACTTAAAAGATGGATGCAATTTATCATAAAAACCAAAGATTTCGACTAAATAGATATACTTTTAAAAATGTAGTTGTTATCCCAAACACAAATCTGCCATTATTTAGTCACTCTCATTTTCTTTCTTCTGTGGAACACAAAAGAAGATTTTCTGTAGAAGTTTATGCTATTCTTCTCCTTACAATGATTTTATGCATCTTGACAGCCCATATATGTTTGAACTGTATAGAAAGACTTTCATTATTTATTTTTGAAATTTACTAACTCTTTAACTTAGTCAGGAAAGTTGCTAAGCTCATCTTTGCCAATGTTTCCTCCACTGAGGATGACCACCACGTTCTTGCCATTGATATCTGGTATTTTGTCATTCGTGATGGCAGCGAACGCCGCAGTACCTGAAGGTTCAACCACGAGTCCAGCCTTATAAAGTGTGGAAACTGCAGATTTGATCTCCTCATCGGTCACCAGCACAATGTTCTCAACATACTTCTGACACAGTTCATACGGCAAAGAACCTGAGGATGAATCCCAATATACAAGTTTCAAAAAATCCCAAATACAAATCCTTAATCTGAAATAACGCAAAGTTATAATAATGAACACTTCCTTAAAGTTTTATTCAAAACAGAATTCATACCTGCAAATGGTGGCGCTAGCCCTGATGCAATGCTTTTAGCATCCATACCAACAGGCTTCTTCTCAACGAAGCTCTTGTACATTGTACATGCTGTTGAAAATCAAGAGGGTTTATTTATTAGGGTTGATTATTAAACTGGATGGACAAAAAAGTATGAGAGAATAATAAAAATATCTTAATTTGTGTTTTTATGATGAATTTAAGTATCATAGGTTTGGAACAACACAAGGCTAAAATGGAGTTCAAATATGCTTTCACTGTCTTTTTTAAATTATTTGTCTGCACATTCTGTTCAACCACGTTATGCTGTAAAATCTTAAAAATTATAATTGATCTGACATCATAATTAAGGGAGTGACACCTTACAAAATAACTGCTTGGTTTATACAAATACATTTTAACTACAGTCTTTTATAGTGCAATTATATCGGCTTTGTCAAACTCATTATTTCCTATTACGTATTTTGTTCCTGGCATAAATCACAAGACAAAGTAAAGTGTGATGAAAGTTTAATTATGCTTTTCTTAATTCTGTTAATATGATTGCTTGAAGGTCTAGTGTTTTTTGTTTAGTGATAGTTGTTCATCAGTCACTTATTTGCCCTGAACAGTTAAACTGCCCGCTGTTCAATAGAAAAATCCTTCAGGTCCTACAAATTATTTGGTTTTTCAGCATTTATGTGTATTTGAACCCTTTTCTAACATTGACTGTATGATTTGAGATCCATCTTTTCACACTGAGGACAACTGAGGGACTCATATGCAACTGTTACAGAAGGTTCAAACGCTTACTAATGCTTCAGAAGGAAACACAATGCATTATAAGCTGGGGGTGAAAACTTTTGAACAGAATATCATACTTTTTTCATTTTGTACTGCCTTTCAGAAGCTACAGAAGATGTTTCCCAGAAGACATATAAGTTAAATTTACCCTGATTTTAAAATATGATCCTTGAAGGTCTACAACTAATGTTAACAAATGAGGCCGCACTGTAAAGTGCGACTACCTTTTTAAATCAGACAATTACGTTTCAATGCAAAAAATGGTATCATTTCTCAAGCATGACTCAACACTATCAAACATCATCGTAAAAAAGATCATTTTAATTATCACCTCCTTCTGGTTCCACTCCGTAGATCTTTGTGTTCTCACAACCAGACAGTTTAATGGCAGCTGCCACACCAGCAAGTAGCCCTCCTCCACCACAGCAAACAACCACAACATCTGGATAGGGTACAACCTCCAGGATCTCAAAACCTATGCTACCATTTCAAAAGACACTGGTATGAGTGAAACAATACAACATTATTTCATTATTGATGCATGTGTTCAACTTATCATGCATTTCAAAAGGTAATATGTACCTTGAAAGGGACAGTTCACCCAAAAATTAACATTCTGTCATTAATTACTCACCCTCATGTCGTTCCAAACCCATAAGACCTTCATTCATTTACAAATTATGATATTTTTGAGGAAATCAGAGAACTTTCCCAACGCAACCACCACGCTCAAGGCCCAGAAAGGTAGTAAGGACATTGTTAAGTATTCAATGTACATCAGTGGGTCAACCGTAATTTTATAACGCTATGAGAATACTTTTTGTGCACAAAGAAAACAAAAATATTGACTTTATTAAACAATTTCTTCTCTTCTGTGTCATTTTCCGACACACGTTCATGTGAGTACCACAATGTTTTGACACAGAACCTGGAGAGCCTCTCGTGAACCTTTCGCGTAGAGAAGAAATCGCTGAATAAAGTCATTATTTTTGTTTTCTTTGCACATAGGAAGTTTTCTCGTAGCTTCATAAAATTATCTGAGTACTAAAATAATCTGAGAACTTTCTAACCCTACATAGACCGCAATGCAACCACCATGTTCAAGGCCCAGTAAGGTAGTAAGGACATTGTTAAAATAGTCAATGTTACATCAGTGGTTCAACCGTGAAAATAAAATATTGACTTTATTCAACAATTTCTTCTCTTCCATGTCATTCCCCGACATGCGTTCATGTGAGTACCACAACGTTTTGACGTAGAACCTGGAGAACCTCTCATGAACTTCTCGTGTAGAGAAGAAATTGTTGAATAAAGTCGTGATTTTTGTTTTCTTTGCGCATAGAAGTATTCTCGTAGCTTCTTTAAATTTGAACAACTGATGTCACATGGATTATTTTAACGATATACTAAGTACCTTTCTAGGCCTTGAACATATCAGTTCCATTGCTGTCTATGCAGGGTCAGAAAGTTCTCGGATTTCATCAAAAATATCTTAACTTGTGTTCAGAAGATGAAGAAAAGTCTTACAGATTTGGAACGACATGAGGGTGAGTAAATATGTTATAATTAAGGTAGGAAGTGATCATTTCATGCTTTGGGTGAGCTATCCCAGACATGTCCATGCTGAAAAAAACAGCATATGCTGGTTAGGTATGTTTTGGTGCTGGGATGCTGGTTTTAGCTGGTTTATGCTGGTCCTTTGCTGGTTAATGCTGGTTCTTTGCTGGTGGTCATGTTGCTGGTCAAGGACCAGCATAAACCAGCAAAGGACCAGCATTAACCAGCAAAGGACCAGCATAAACCAGCAAAGGACCAGCATAAACCAGCTAAAACCAGCATCCCTGCACCAAAACATACCTAACCAGCATATGCTGTTTTTTTCAGCAGGGGTTCCTAACCTTGCATGTCCAGCGATAAGATCCAGATCATCATAGGAATGTAGGAAAGTCATGCTGTCCTCTTGAACACTTCGGTTAACAACATCCATCAGATGAGTAGTTGGGACTCTTTCAACCTCAACTCCCAAACTCTACAAATGTTTGACACATTGTCACAATGAAATATATGTAACTGCATTAGCAAAAAGTGTATAGGCTTAATGAGAGTGTCATACTTGTATTAAAATAGATCTGGAGATGGGGGCGGTTTCTGGCATCACCACTTTGCCTTTGGATCCATAGTGCTTACATGCATATGCAAAAGACTTTCCATAATTCCCAGCAGACATGGTCACAAAATGGCTGCCTTTGAGTCTCCGGGCAAACTGGTTTGCAACACCTCTTATTTTAAATGAACCTGGTGGTATAAGAAAGAAAACAAATCATGATATGCTTGCACATTGCGGTCATAACCAAAGCAAACTGAATAAACACTAACTAACCGGTTCTCTGCATGTTCTCCAGTTTGATGTGAATATTGCAGGAGGTGTTGAGTGGCAGTGTGGTTTGACTCCATGGGATCATTGGTGTGTTGATCACATCCAGCGGACTGCATCTGACAGTCTCACAAGCCTTTTTGAGCATCTGTATAGTTATGTTGTCTGCTGAATCATCTTCCATGGTTCTTGGCTGATCAGTGTAACTTCGTTAGATGTATAGCTAAAAAAAACAATAAATACATACATTTAAAGGAACACTCCACTTTTTTGGAAATAGGCTCATTTTCCAACTCCCCCCGAGTTAATAAGTTGAGTTTTACCGTTTTGAAATTCATTCAGCCGTTTTCCTGTTCTGGCGATATCACTTTTACCATAGCTTAGCATAGATCATTGAACCGAAGCAGGCGGAGTAATATCATGCAGCGCCTGAAATTAGTTCCCAGTTAGGTTAGCATTTGCACATGTGCTGCGTGATATTACTGCGCCTGCTTCGGCCATGTTACGGCAGCAAAATTCCTTGACTATTACGTCGGAATGGAAGTGCAGTTCCTAATCTTATCGGCCTAGAAAATTGAAGCTTTACATTTTCCGCGGGTATTAGTACACAACTTAACTACAGAAGAGTCAAGTTTTAAATAGAACAAATATGGAAACTCGTTGGTCATTTTTTAACGTGATGCTATTGGTCTCATAGGATTCAATGATCAATGCTAAGCTATGCTAAAAGTGATATCGCCAGAATAGGAGAACTGCTGAATTGATTTCAAAACGGTAAAACTCAACTTATTAACTCGGGGGGAGTTGGAGAATGAGCCTATCCCCCAAAAAAGTGGAGTGTTCCTTTAAAATGATAAAAGTTGTAATTAAATATATTTATAGTATAATTGGTTTATACTTCATTATTTTTCGTTATATTGTGGATTACTGATTTTATTAACAGATTTGTTAAATGAAATAGTTTGAACATAGCAGAGATTTAGATTAGATTGTTCTTCCATATGTTATTGAAAATAGAAATAAACAAATCCGACTATAGAAAATTGAGGTTTTCAGAAACAAATGGCGGCAAATAATTGTTTGTTTTGGTATATCCCAACCATAAAATGTATAAATAACAACCCGAAAGTTTTCAGTTAAACTGCATATGGTTGCACTATACTGCTGTTCTGTATGATAGAAGGCTTTTACCGTAAAACCGAAAGTGCAATCCAAAAATATAATGCTGGATTGTATAAAGCTGCTTGAATTTCCAAATTAAGCAATCTAATTTATGGTTATCACGACTAAAGCAACGGTGAAAGACCAGTTGATGAATATGAAACAATTATTGGGTGGACAGTATCAGTCCACATAAGGCAATTAGGCACAAACCCGTTTATTCCTGTAGGGGGAGCTCGATGGCTCAGAATAAGTTCATATATGTGACCCTGGACCACAAAGCAAGCCAGTCATAAAGGGTCAAATTTAGGATTTGGGGTTGTTAGAATAGGACAATATTTGGTCGAGATCTGGAATCTGGAATCTGAGGGAGCAGAAAAATCAAAATGAGAAAATCGCCTTTAAAGTTGTCCATGGGTTCTCAATCAAAATTAAGTTTTGTTATATTAAGTCACAAAATATCTTCATCAAACATGATCTTTACTTGATATCCTGATTTGTTAGATGCTAGATTTATTAGAGTATACATTATAACCTTTACATGAAACGTTTAATGTTTAATTTAAATTAAAACAGAAGAAAAATATGGTGAACCACAAAGTCACGCCCATTTACTTTTTTTTTGCAATTTCTTATTACCATTCTGCTTATTATATTTCTGTGGACTTTAAACGCCACGCTTTACTTGCAGTGTTACCGTTAAAAGAGTTCGACTAAAAGCAATGCCCGGAACCATACTTTCATTAGTGATTTGTTTCCGATCGGTCAATATTTAGAAAAGAGCTTTAATTATGGCGACCTTCATAGCATTGGCGTGAAATGTCTTAAAAATTTTTTTACTTGTCTGATTAAAGATATTTGCGCTCATTTTAAAATAGATGTCATGAGTGTGCTCAGACATGTTGTGTGTGCTATGTCTGGAGGGGTTGACAGCTCTGTCAGTGCACTGTTACTCAAAAGAATGGGTAAGATTTCAGTGTGGTCCAAATTCATTATAATTTTACGACATTAACTTACTAAATTAAGAGTCCCATTTACTGTGCACATTATGAGCATTAAAACATTTCGTAAGTTACGTAAGTTTCTTATAAATAAACTCTGTTGTACTTTGTATGGATGCTATAATAACCTGCTGCAATTGTTTATTATATATTATGTATGTTATATATTAATACATTGTAGTAATTATAATATAAACTAATACAAGTGGTTTATTGAATGCTGTAATGTGCTTATTGTGTTGTAGACTGTACGTTTGATTTTATTGTATAATAAATGATTTGCAAACTTAAGTCTGTGTGACATATGTGTGAATGCCAAGCCAATTTTTTTTATTTAAATGAGATACGAATATTGTAGAAAGATTAATTTAAACCAAAACAGGAAAGAAAACATAAAAACGCTGTTTGTTATGTTTACAAATGCTATACACAATGCATATAAAGTTCAATATGCCGAGTTGCAGACCAAAAAAAGCACTTTCTGGTGTTTCAAACTAGCATAATTGGTTTAAAGATATATGTTATGTGTTTCTCTGCCATCAGGCTATCATGTGACTGGTGTGTTCATGAAGAACTGGGACTCTCAAGATGAGAGAGGGGTCTGTCCATCAGAGAGAGACTGTGAAGACGCGTATAAAGTGTGTAAGATGCTGGATATGCCTTTCCACCAGGTCTCGTATGTTAAAGAATACTGGCATGAAGTATTTAGGTAAATATTACCCATAGTTAATATTTCAAGATTATTAAATTCAAAATGTTTGTGTACACAGTTTGGTTATATTCTTTCTTTCTTTCTTAGTAATCTTCTCAGTGAATATGAGAAGGGCAGAACACCAAATCCAGACATAATGTGTAACAAACACATCAAGTTTAAGCACTTCTATCAGTATGCGGTTAATACTTTAGGTAAGTTAAGTTAATCAATGAACTTTTCACATTCATTGATTATCAATGTTAGATGTTGCTTATGCCTATTTGTTGTAGTGTTTGTTGTGAGTTTAAGGTTGGGTCCTTAACATAAAATGCGGAAAATGTTATTTGTCCACTTTAGGTGCTGATGCAATGGCAACAGGACACTATGCTCGGACGTCCCAGGAGGATGAGGAGGTTTTTCAACAGAAGCACGTTCCACCTCCCAGAACCCTCTTCAGAGATCGGTTTGAAATTAGAAAGTGTAAGTGTGACATCTGTCCATGCAATGTAGAGGACATGGAAATAAACTGTGTTTACGTGTGTTTAGTATGTTCTTTTTAGTACCAAATCAAAATATCTAAAATAGTAATGAAAATCATACAAATACAAGTTGTATTTTGATTTTATTTTATTTTTTTCTATTCATAATAATTAAAAAAAATATTTTAATGTCAAATTATTTTTACAATTGTTATAATTACAAACACATACCATCATGATGTATACTTTACATTTTTTACTTGTCTAAAAGTATAACATTTTCTATATGCAAAACATGTCTTATTCTTTTCTTTTGTTCTTTCTTTTCTTTCATTTTTTTTTTTTACCAATTACATTCCTTTAAGTTGAGTTAATATCCGTTATATCTGTTATTTGTTTTCAAATGGATCTTTACTCTTCTTTTGAATCTTATTAGCTGTGCGGCTCTATCAGGGTGCTGATCGCTTAAAGGACCAGACATTCTTTCTCAGTCAGATTTCCCAGGATGCTCTGCGACACACAATATTTCCCCTAGCTGGGCTAACCAAAGACTTTGTGAAAAAAATTGCTGCTGAGGCTGGCTTCCAGCATGTTCTAAAGAAAAAAGAGGTACTTAATCATAGCCCAACCTTCCTGGCCAATCTACCTTCCTGCAGAGTTCAGCTCTAACCATGATCAAACACAACTGAACCAACTAATTAGGATCTGAAGGAGCACTTTATAATTATAAGACAGGTGTGTTTGATCAGGATTGGGACTGAACTTTGCAGGAAGGTAGATCTCCAGGAACAGGGTTGGGCACCCATGTACTAAATTAAATAAATCACATATTTTAAGTCTTTTATACAAGATCCAAGGTCTCTGACAAGAGAGATGTGACATTTAGTAATGCTCAGTATTTTAAATGTAGTATATTCCACTAATTAATTAATACAGTGTTTGCTCAGTTACTAAATATAATGTAAATGCAATTGATTGAAAATATATATTTCTCTTTTCTCTGAAAGAGCATGGGGATCTGTTTCATTGGAGAGAGAGATTTTGAGAACTTTATCCTTGAGGTATGTTTGATGCAGGGTGTACAAACTGGTGTCCTGGTATTGTTTAAAGCAATAAAAACATAAATCTCTCCTAATGTCTAGTAAAGACTGCAACTGTTTTACAGTGCCTTGCAAAAGTATTGACACCCCTTTATTGTTTCACATTTGTTATGTTGCTGTCTTATGTTAAACTGCTTTAAATTACTTTTTTTCCACATCAATCTACACTGCATACACCATTATGACAAGGCAAAAACAATTGTCACAACTTTGTAAATTTATTAAAAAACGTAAAACACTGAAATAAGTACATTGCATAAGTATTCATACCCTTAACTCAGTACTTATGCTGCGTTCCAGGCAGGTTTTTTAACTGGTAAATCACCACTTCAAACCACGACTTATGACTTTGTAGCGTTCCAGGCAAGTCACGCCAAATTGCCTGGGCACATTTATGAATTACTATTATTTTTATATTATTATTAATTTGATTGCAACGTTATATTGTCCTAAGCTCTATTTTTCCACCGTGCACTACTTGCATAAACACTGCATCCATTAGGGCTGACATTGTTGTTTTGTTGTTTAGTCCATCGATCTAGTACGAGTTGACGAGTGGGAAGTCAGGGGTTTGACTGCCGTTTCAGTGCACTTTCACTGGTAGAAGGTCGGAAAAACACGAGTTGCCTGGAACGCAACATTAGTTGAAGCACCTTTACTGAAGTCTTTTTGAATATGTTGCGACAAGCTTTGCAAATCAGCATTTAGCAATTATCTGCAATTTTTCTCCTAACCTCTCCACCTCTCAAGTTCTGTCAGAGTGGATGGGGTCTGGCAGACGTACAGTTTTAAGGTTTCTCCAGAATTGTTTGATTGGGTTCAAATTTCAACTGTCCCAGATAAGGGTATGAATACCTATGCGATGGAATCAATTCAGTGTTTTATTTTTAATAATTTTGCAAAGATGTTAAAAAACCTGTTTTTGCTTTGCCATTATTTTGTATGGAATGTAGATTGATGTGGAATTTTTATTTATTTTTTTATTATTTTTAAAAGCAGTTTAATGTAAGGCAGCAACATAAAATGTGAAAACTAAAAATGCAAGGATATGAATACTTTTGCAAGGCACTGTATATGTTGGATAAATTATTATTATTATTATTATTATACTTTTTTTAAGTGTCACACAAATTGTATTGTTGACTGAATTTATCAATATGTCAATATGTCTCAAAAGCTCAACCCTATTATAAGTTTATTGTAAGAAAAAAAATTATCAAACACTTGGGCCACAAACATTGGGCCCTAAACTGTCTAGCCCTACATATAGGTTAAATTTGCAACCCTGTTACCTTGTCTGACATTTAATTTATATATTTTTAAAATAATTTTATTTAACATTTATTATATGTGTTTAACATTTATTTGTATTTAATATTTATTGCTAAATTAATATTTATTGCTAGAAAAAGTTAAAACCTCCTTTCAGAGATAATTTGTTAACTCTAATTTGTACTTTAGTCCCTTAATTTGGTACTATTTCATGTCTATGTCAATTTCTTTGCAGTACATCGAGCCCAAACCAGGAAATTTTGTCTCCATTGAAGATGGAAAGGTTATGGGGCAGCATAAAGGTTGATATTAATTTAATAATTGTTCATGTTCTTCCACATAGTGTCTGTGATACTGTATGACCAATACACACATTTTTACTTTATTTCGCCACAGGCTGGTTCACATTAACACTGGGTCAGAGGGCTAGAATAGGAGGGCAGGCAGACCCTTGGTTTGTAGTTGATAAAGATATCACAACCGGTGATGTATTTGTGGTAAGTTACATCAATTATTTTGCTAGAAAAAGGCCACAAAATCACAAATGACTTTTCCGGTCGACTGATTTGTAAAATATGGCATGTCCTGCAGGGTCCAACCTCTAACCACCCAGCACTGTTCCGAGACACATTACAGACAGACCGCTTCCACTGGATAGCCGAAGACCCGCCTGTTGAACTTGTCCGCACTCAGATGATGGAATGTCACTTCCGTTTCAATAACCGGATGCTTTTAAGTGAGTTGCTTTCAATTTGTTTTCTATTTTAACTGGAAATTGTTAGAAAACACTTCAGTTTAAAACATGAGTAACAACCAGCAGCCAATATATTTTTTTTCTCTGTTTAGTATTTTTTATATATTATTATAGTATTGAATTATTTTTCAAATGCAGTTATTGTAAGTTTAGTTTAATTTTTAGTAATTGTGTTATGTGCTTTTGTCATTTTTAGTCTATATTTAGCTATAGCTATATTTAGCTTTAAAATATTTTTATTTCAGTTTTAGTAATTTTAGTTGTTGAACATTTTGACAACTTAATTAAATCAAATAAGTTTATGTTTATGTTTATATTTGTAATATAAAAAAGACATTTTGATTAATTTAATAATAGTTTTATTTTCAGTTTTACTTAACAGTAACAAGACTAGTCTACAAAAATGTCCTGTTTTAAACAGTCCCAATATCAATATCTTTTTTTCTTTCAGCTCCATGTACTGTAACCTTAAATCTAGATGGGTCAGTGTGGGTAATGCTGAAAGAGCCAATAAGAGCATTGACACCTGGACAGGTAATCCAGAAATACAGTTGTCAAAAGTTTACATACACCTTGCAGAATCTGCAAAATGTTAATTATTTTAATAAAATAAAAGGGATCATACAAAATACATGTTATTTTTAATTAGTACTGACCTGAATAAGATATATCACATAATGAACGTTTACATATAGTCCACAAGAGAAAATAATAGTTAAATTTGTAAAAATGACCCTGTTTAAAAGTTTACATACACTTGATTCTTCCCTTGTTTGTCCTGAACAGTTAAACTGCCAGCTGTTCTTCAGAAAAATCCTTCAGGTCCGACAAATTCTTTGGTTTTTCAGCATTTTCGTGTTTTTGAAGCCTTTCCAACAAGGAGTGATTTTGAGATCCGTCTTTTCTCATTGAGGACAACTGAGGGACTCATATGCAACTATTGCAGAAGGTTTAAACTCTCATTGATGCTTCAAAAGGACAAACAATGCATTAAGATGTGAGCATTTTTCTTATTTTGCTTAAATATCATATTTTTTATTTAGTACTGCCATTCAGAAATAAGCCAAAACAAACAAACAAAAAAAAAAACAGCTGTGGATCATTCAGAACAACACAGGATTAAGAATCAAGTGTATGTAAACTTTTGAACGGGGTAATTTTTAGAAATTCAACTATTATTTTCTCTTGGGGACTGTCTAAGGTGTATGTGGCAAGGTGTATGGAAACTTTTGACTTCCAACTGTATCTAAACTGCTGCGGAATGTGTCTTGAATGTTTAACCAAATTCCTGATGTGTCGTCATAAATCATTTACGTGTGGTTTTACTTTTACACTAGACTTTGGGAACAAAATGTGACTTTTAACTAGGTCCGAAACCTTTTACTGCTTTTCATCACTATAACATATTCCCTTTAAATAACAGACTGTAGCCCTTTTGTGTTTTGCAATAAATGTGTTGCTTTTTGCGCAACAAATACAATGACATAAGTGGTTTTATAGTCATATATGTACATTTTAAGCAGTGTTCAAGCTTGCTAGGTTGATTTTTCAACTGTAAACAGCCTACAGTTAGACTAATGAACTGTATTACTGTGTTAAAATCATGATAGTATGACTTTCTGTGACTTACTGCTTTATGCCCTTTGAAAACTACACATAGAACAGGACTGGGCATTTTGGAGGATTTTTCATTCCAACCTGACTTGTGTTTGCTTTGCAGTTTGCTGTCCTATATAAGGGAGATGAATGTTTGGGCAGTGGGAAGATCATCCGCCTGGGACCCACAAAATTCACTCTTCAGAAAGGTCAAAGCTGCATTAACTGCCCACCTAAAGACACAAACCAACAACATCCAAAACCCGTCAGATGAGACACATGCAGCACAAACCAGCATCTCTTGTGTTTTATGTGAAGGACAATAACAAGAACTTAAGGCTCTTAGTATTCACAGACATTCAGGATGTGAAAATCCTTAAAGGAGTAGTTCACTTTCAGAACAAGAATTTACAGATAATGTACTCGGCCCCTTGTCATCCAAGATGTTCATGTCTTTCTTTCTTCAGTCGTAAAGAAATGGTGTTTTTTGAGGAAAACATTTCAGTATTTCTCTCCATATAATGGACTTCTATGGTGCCCCCGAGTTTGAACTTCCAAAATGCAGTTTAAATTCAGTTTCAAAGGGCTCTAAATGATCCCAGCCGAGAAAGAAGGGTCTTATCTAGCGATGATGAATGAACATTGAATGAACATTAACAACTTATATACTTTTTAATCTTAAACGCTTGTCTTGCCAATTTTGTTTTAGAAAATAACCCATCATTTTGCTAGACAAGACCCTTTTTTCCTCGGCTGTGATCGTTTAGAGCCCTTTGAAGCTGCCTTTTGGAAGTTCAAACACCATAGAAGTCCATTATATGGAGAGAAATCCTCAAAAACATCATTTCTTTATGACTGAAGAAAGAAAAACATGAACATCTTGAAAGACAAGGGGGTGAGTACATTATCTGTACATTTTTGTTCAGAAAGTGAACTACTCCTTTAATGTGAGTTGTATGTTTTATGAATTTTTTTTATTCAGTTGTAATTAACTTGGAAATTGTAAATTATTTGTATAATATACACACTGATTGTTGAATTGCTCTTAAGATTTTTTAAATGTATGTTGTTAAAGTGCCTTTTATTGTGCATCACATACTAATCTATGCAATTTTACAGACAAATATTAATCCACAGGTTCACGGTTTGTTCTCGAGTATTATTTTGAGTATTGTGACTTCTTTTCTCTGCCAATAGAGGGCGTGAGCCCATCACTTACTGCATGTCTAGTGCCTCTGGTCATCAGTTTTAATTAATGACAGCTATGTCATAACGCTAAATTAACGTATTTAAACTATATACTGTTAGAACATTGCAATATAATATATTGCAACTTCTCGTGTTTTTAAATATGTAGCTTTGACATAACAATTCATCAAGACTGTATTAGAGAAAGCTCTCAAATAAAGTTCCAAAACGTTTTTTGTACCAATTTTGGTACCTTAAAGTACGTTTCAGCAAACGGTCTTTAAAAGAACCATTATTTTCCTACTGTGAAGAACGTTTTAATAATCAGAGTGACTTTTTTTCCACTTTACAGAACGGTTTGTGCAGTTTGTGTTGAAGGTTCTTCATGGAACCATCTAAAGAACCTTATTTTTTAAGGATGTAGGTGAATCGCTTTATAATTTGAATTAGTATTATTAACGTAAATAAACTGATTAAGAAATCCATAGCAGTTTTTTTTCTCTCCGTCTGTTTATCTCGACATCTGTTTATCTATTAAGAGGACACTAAATGTTAGGGTAATACAAACCCATATTCCTATAATACAAGTTTACTCTCACAATTTTAGTAATACGCATTACTACAAATACATGGTGTAAAAAAGACATCAAGTAAGTAATAAACTTCAAATCTCAACTTTTTTTTTTGTTGTTTTCTGTTTTCGAAGATAAGTAAAAACGTCGTTGTCATGATTCTTTTGCACCAATGCTTAAAATGTAATTCCAAAACAGAACTCAAAAGGGCTAAAACAGTCCCTAGTGAAATAAATATACTACAATGTATTTAAAATACATTTATTTCATGCTAAGTATACTACAACTACATTTACAAATTATGCACTTAATAAAAATACCTAACTGGAATATTTACTAAATAAAGTTTACTAAATTGGAACTAATTTTGTACTTAATGCACTTTAATTGTGTGGAAGTAATACTGAAGACCAAATAAAGATTGTTTGATAGTGTTAAAGTGGAACTATTGCAAGTATACTTTAGGTACACTTTAAATATTTTTTCATTTAAAGACCGATATTATTTAAAGAAAATACAATCCTCATGAATAGTGACATTAAAACGTATTTAAGGCTTGATATGTGCATTGTGCACAAGTAGTGCTTCACATAAAGTTTAATTACAATTTTGTATAGGCTATCAGTAAACGATATGTCAGCAATATGACAATAGACTTGAACTAAGTATAAAATAAATGCATTTTAAATATATATTATAACTTTTTTACTTGGGGTGTAAGAAGTTTTAAAATATTTCTGTAATTTCCATTAACTATGCCATAACCACTGTTCAATTATAATAACTATCTTGTGGTTTGTATAGAGAATAAGTAATCATTCATTCATGTACAATTTAGTTTTACTCTACTCACATAGAATAACAGATAGGGAACCCAGAATTGGTAACTCTTTATTACTTTACAGCCGCTTGTAAACTGAGCGATTTAAACACGTGGTGCGCATTTATGTCACTTGGAGACACTAAACTTTATCCATACAGCCTAAACAAACTGGAACTCACTTATTATAGTAAACAAAGCGAAGTTTATTTATAATAAAAGTATTTGCGTCTAAAAATCTCCATATGAACAGTTGCGTAGAAAATGTTTAATCCAAAAACTTCATTTTTTATACATATATAATGGGCACTTTCTAGTTTGACGCGCCGGGTAACTCACGTTAGGGTGTAAAAGTCGCCAAAAGAACCAAAGAAAAAATGCAGAGGTGAATAACAATAGTTGAATTTCCATGAGAGTTATTCTTTAGTCCTGAGAGGAGGTGCAGTGCAGGTTTATGTTAATGACTGTGTGTGTGTGCGTGTATGTGTGTGTGTGCTGGGGGAGAGACGCGCACGCACGGAGCCATTTTGTCTCATTTAAAACTTAACGTGGGTAATGTCACTTGGCTCCATGGATACCAGCCTGATAAACTGTGTTTTCTACTGTTAAAAAGCTACAATGAAGGATAAAAGAAGGTCGACGTGCCGGCAGAAGGAGAGCTGACGTGTTTTTCTGCATGTTTTGTGGAGTTTTACACCATGGATCTAGTAATGTGTTGGTTATTATGGGTTCACCTTCTCCTTTGCGCTCCTCTCATGGGATGTTTCGACTTGCACCTCTCGGAGACTTTACATTCTGGAGCTGTTTTGGCCAATTTGTCACTGGGACCAGGTTGGACGTATAAAATAGACAGGACTTTAACTTCCAAATACATTGGAAACTTTATTAAAGTGGACTGGAGAGATGGAGTCGTGCGTTTAAATGGAGAGGTGGATTGTGCGCGCGCGCCTCACAGCGCGCTGCCTCTTTATTTTAAAATCCAATCTTTAACAACTGAAGGACTAGTTAATGCACAATTTGCTGTGTTTTTACACGGACGAAATTGCGTGTTCAAATATAAACGGAAGAGAGTGACTAATCCTGATATTAACGTGGATTGCTTTTATAACTTGGGACTAACTTCCTGCTTTTCTCCAGGTGATTTACTCCTTAGTTTTAAGGACTATTTACCTGTCTTCACAAGGAACTCTGGCGTTTTTGCTACTTCTTGCACCTCAGACCATCTGAATGTGTTTGTGCGTAACGGGACTTTACTTGTGAAGGACGCGTACTGTGTGGAAACGGACTTGAGACGCCTTAAAGACACTGTTCGCTGTTCGTTTCACAACTCAAACGGTGAGCCTTTTTCTATGTGCCTTAAATTACGATTCGCCTCAGTCCAAACATCATTACATCCTATGCAACACGTATCAAATCAGTGGAAACCGAGAATAAAGCGAGCCTTGAATTCAGCGCCTCAGTTTCAGTTACCGAACTACCAGGTTTCAGTGCCCGAGAACGAGCCTGCGGGTACGCGCGTCATCACCCTCAAAGCCACTGACAGCGACCCTGGAGAGGCGGGGAAGATCGAGTATGGCATGGAAGCATTATTCGACAGCCGTTCTAACGACTTCTTTCGGATAGACCCTCAAACCGGCAGCATTGAAACCGTCCAGCCCTTAGACAGAGAAGTTAAAGACACGCATGTATTTAAAGTCACAGCAACTGATAATGGCACACCGAAACGCTCAGCCACGTCGTACCTGACGGTCACAGTTAGTGACACCAACGACCACGGGCCTGTTTTCGAACAGAATGAATACAGGGTTAGGGTACGAGAAAATGTGGAAGTTGGTTTTGAGGTGATTACAGTCAGAGCGACAGATGGAGATGCACCATCCAATGCAAACATGATATATAAGATTGTGAATGGCGAGGGTGTTAATTCTGGGTTTGAAATTGATTCTCGGAATGGCCTGGTCAAGATCCGTGTGCGTCCAGATAGAGAAACCATGTCCCAGTATCAGCTGATAGTAGAGGCCAATGACCAAGGAAAGGACCCTGGGCCCCGCAGTGCTACCGCGACAGTGCACATCACAGTCGAAGATGAAAACGACAACTACCCTCAGTTCAGTGAGAAAAGATACGTAGTCCAGGTGCCCGAAAATGTGGCCGTTAACACTAAAGTGGCCCAAGTGGACGCCACTGACCGCGACGAAGGCAATAACGCTAAGGTTCATTACAGTATAATCAGCGGCAATGTAAAAGGTCAGTTCTTCATTCACACCCCTACCGGAGCCATTGATGTCATAAACCCTCTAGACTACGAAATGATCAGAGAGTATAACTTACGCATAAAGGCACAGGATGGAGGCAGGCCTCCTCTCATTAACGGAACAGGCATTGTTGTCATCCAAGTTGTGGATGTGAATGACAATGCTCCTATGTTTGTAAGCACTCCTTTCCAAGCCACTGTTTTAGAGAACGTGCCCATTGGGTATTCCGTCATTCACATTCAGGCCATTGATTCTGATTCTGGAGAAAATGCTCGTTTAGATTACAGCCTTACAGACACCACTCCAGGCTTTCCCTTCACCATCAATAACAGCACTGGATGGATAACAGTCAGTGTTGAGCTGGACAGGGAAACCACTGAGTATTACACCTTTGGAGTAGAAGCCAGAGACAATGGTGTTCCAGTGATGTCGTCCTCAGCTAGTGTTAGCATCACCATCCTAGATGTGAACGACAACATCCCTACGTTTACCGAAAAGGTATACTCGCTAAAAATCAATGAAGATGCAGTTGTAGGGACCAGCGTGTTAACTGTTACAGCTCTGGACCGTGATGTAAACAGTGTGGTCACCTATCAGATCTCCAGCGGTAACACGCGGAACCGGTTTGCTATTACTAGTCAAAGCGGAGGTGGACTCATCACACTGGCGCTGCCGTTAGATTACAAACAAGAGCGCCAGTACGTTCTAACTGTAACCGCCTCTGATGGTACACGCATCGACACCGCGCAGGTGTTTATCAATGTAACAGATGCTAACACTCACAGACCCGTGTTCCAAAGCGCAAGCTACCATCAAACCTTCAGCGAGGACCGACCCATTGGATCAACTGTTGTGGTAATCAGCGCAACAGATGAAGACACAGGTGAGAATGCACGTATTACCTATGTCATGGAGGACAATGTTCCACAGTTCAAGATTGATCCGGACACAGGTGCCATCACCACACAGATGGAGATCGACTATGAAGATCAAGCCTCCTACACACTGGCCATCATCGCTCGTGACAATGGTATCCCGCAGAAGTCTGATACCACCTATGTGGAAATCATTGTTCTGGATGCCAATGATAACACACCACAGTTTGGGAGGGACAAATATCAGGGTACCGTGTTTGAAGATGCTCCTGTGTATACCAGTGTGCTTCAGATATCTGCTTCAGACAGGGATTCAGGGTCTAACGGGCGTGTGAGCTACACCTTTCAAGGTGGAGATGATGGGGAAGGAGACTTTATGATTGAGCAATACTCTGGAATTATAAGAACCCAGCGGAAGCTGGACAGAGAAAACGTTCCAGTTTATAACCTGAAGGCTTATGCAGTAGATAGAGGTGTTCCTCCTCTCAAAGCAGCGGTGGAGATCCAGATTTCCGTCTTGGACATCAACGACAATGCTCCTGTTTTTGAGAAGGATGAACTGTATATCTACATCAAAGAAAACAGTCCTGTTGATTCAGTGGTTGCCCGGATCAGCGCCATGGATCCAGATGAAGGAACCAACGCTCAGATATTGTACCAGATCGTGGAAGGAAATATCCCCGAGGTCTTTGATTTGGATATATTCACTGGGGACTTGAAAGCACTCGTGGATTTGGACTACGAGACCAAAATGGAGTACGTCATAGTCGTACAGGCCACGTCCGCACCTTTGGTCAGCAGAGCAACCGTCCACGTTCGTCTTGTTGATGTCAACGACAACGATCCTGTCCTGCAGAATTTTGAGATTATCTTCAATAACTACGTCACCAACAAATCCAACAGTTTTCCATCTGGGATTATAGGAAAGGTACCTGCCTATGACCCAGATGTGTCAGATAAGCTCAAGTATAGTTTCGTTGAAGGAAATGAGCTGAGTTTGCTGATTCTAAACCCAAATACCGGAGAGCTCAAACTCAGCAAAGATCTGGATAACAACAGACCTCTGGAGGCCACCATGAAAGTTTCTGTCACAGGTCAGTTCACTTTTCTTTGTATCTTTCGAATCAACTGTCTCTTGAAATGTGAGATTTGAGATTTTGCAGTGGGGTAATGAAGTGGGGTTGAAGGTAATCCCCAATGATTTGATAATGACAAACTAATGTTTAATATGTTGAGTTGATGTCAAAATGATGGATCTGCTGCTCCAAAGGGCTGCATGATTTCAGGCTGTGTTCGCTGCAGGCTGAACCACAATCCTGTTCTCCTGCTTATGAGATGTTTGTTAGAAATGCTGAGGAGGGCAAAAACCATTTGTGTGTGGGAATAAAGTCTCGGATCACTTTTAGAGTCTTATTTAAATGCGATGAGCAACATATTGTTGAATTAGGAGCCTCTTTGAATTTTAATGAGTATGCACTTCTCAATGACAGATCATAATAATAATTTTCTTTTAATGATTTTATTTCTTAACATTATTAATTCTTATTCCACGCAACATTAGTGTGTTGTTACAGTGCTTTATCACATCTCTGGAAGTGTTAGATTATACCCTGCTCACATGCTTCAAATGGCATCAGCTTCTCATATCTCACGCTCTTCCTTCTCTGTTTCTGTCCTCCTTTTCTACATCTCTTTTCCTCCCACATACCACTCTTCCTGTTAATTTGCAACTTGCAATTTAAATGCATCGCACAGAATACAGCTCTCTTGTCTGTACTTTGTGGCTTTATGGCCGTGTCTTTGTTGGTCTGATTGCCGGTCCTCATCTGAATGTGCATGCTCATGGTCATTGTTGGGGTTGTAATGAGCCGCATTCATGCCATGCTCTCTCATTCATGACAAAGACACATCGGTTTCCATTGCCATTGCAGTTCCCACCCTCTTTTACCCCCTCTTATTCCACACAGATCTCTTTCTCTTTGGTCTGATCAACTAATGCATTTTATTCCAGATGTTAGATGTCAGATGTTAGGTAACCATTAACACTGCTTATGTGACCTCTTCACCTTCCAGCCCAGGGAAAAGGAAACGGCCCTTAAGGGAAAACATGTGACAGAGCTCTTTGTTAGATTTTAATGTCTACACTGGACTGTGAGTGAATTTAATGCTTTTAACTGATAATGAGGTGTCTCAAATTCAGCCGTCCTCAGAAATGCAGTAACTGTTTTTTTGAACGTTTGATGACGCATTACTATTTGTTTTTATTAGTGAAAACTTAAGGTTAGGGATTTATTTCAACCACAAAACCAAAGTGTTAAAAGTTCATCTTGCTTTTAATTAATTAGGCTTACCATTTTGTCCTGCAAACAATAAAACAGGCAAACAAACAAATAAATAATCAATTAACTTACCAGAGGGGCCTATGGAAACCCATTTCCACCACTGAATAAAAAATAAAAGGTAATTGTGACTGTTCATCTCACAGTTCTGACTTTTTTCTTAGAATTGCATGATACAAACTCACAATTCTGACTTTTTCTCGAAAATTGTAAGATATAAACTCGCAATTGTGTGTGATAAAGTCAGAATTATGAGATATAAACTCACAATTGCAAGAAATAAAGTCAGAATTGCGAGATAAAAACTTGCAATTCTGACTTTTTTTCACAATTGCGAGTTTGTATCTCGCAATTTTGACTTTTTTTCTCAGAATTGTGAGATATAAACTCACAATTGTGAGTTATAGTCCAATTTTGAGAAGGAAAAAAAGACTCATAAGTTCTCAGAATTGCGAGTTTATATCACACAATTCTGACTTAATAACTTGCAGTTGCGAGTTTGAAAAAAGTTTATCACAATTCTGAGAAAAAAAATCACAATTGTGAGAAATAAACTTACAATTCTGAGAAAAAAAAGCCACAGTTGTGTATTTACATCTTTAGAAAAAAGTCAGAATTGTTTTTATCTTGCAATTCTGACTTTATAACTCACAATTGCGAGTTTATATCACGCAATTCTGAATTCAGTTCTCACAATTGTGTTTATATCTAATAATTCTGAGAAAAAAGTCAAAGTTGCGAGATGTAAACTCACAATTGTGAGAAAAAAATCTGAATTGTGAGATAAAAAGTCGCAATTACCTTTTTAATTTTTTTGTTCAGTGGCGGAAACGGGCTTCCATAGGGGACCAAAATATCATAGAGACTTGAGGTATGGGCTCTTTTGATTTGGGGCTGAAAGCAGCCACACAGAACACCCTAGAAACCACATAGCAACGTGTTAAAACCCAGTCAAAACAAATGCATAGTAGCGCACTAGCAACCACCCACTGAGACACCCACTAGAATCATGGTGGTGATTTTGCATGGCCAAGCACCACTCACATTGTCTTCACAAAATGTAAAAATATAGTTGTACCACATTTTTAAGTTTTTGTTACTTGATTTCTTCAGTTTTTAAAGGATTAGTTCACCAGAACAAAAATGTACAGATAATTTACTCACCCTCTAGTCACCCAAGATGTTCATGTCTTTCTTTCTTCAGTCGTGAAGAAATTATGTTTTTTGAGGAAAACATTTCAGTAATGTTCTCGATATAGTGGACTATGGTGCCTGTGAGTTTGAACTTTCAAAATGCAGTTTAAATGCAGCTTTAAAGGGCTCTAAATATCCCAGCTGAGAAAGAAGGGTCTTATCTAGTGAAATCATCCGTTATTTTCTGAAAACAATTACATTTTATGTACTTTTTAACCTCAAATGCTTGTCTTGTCTAGTTTTGCGATGTTCAAAACAGTTAAGGTAGGTCGAAAAACTCCCCTCCAAATTCAAAATCGTTCTACATCCCTGCAGAAGTATGACCCAGTGTTTACAAAATGATGTGCAAAGAAGGTCAAACGCCCTTTACAAAAAAAAAAAGGGAAAACAGCAGTGTAGGACGATTTTGAAGTTGGAGGAGAAAATAAGAGTTTTTCGACCTACCCTAACTGTCTTGAGTGCACAGAGTGTGTATCACAGAGCTTGACAAGACAAGCATTTGTGGTTAAAATGTTTATAAATTATTTTTTTTAGAAAATAACTCATCGTTTCGCTGGATAAGACCCTTCTTCCTCGGCTGGGATCATTTAGAGCTCTTTGAAGCTACATTTTGGAAGGTGAAATCACGTGAAAACGTGAAATCACGCACCTGATGGCATTTACCGCTGATTACAGAACCGGCTTTACTGACAAAACGCGCAAGCATGATCGGCCGATTCGTATCGGTGCATCCCTAGTCAAACTTGTGAGCACCATAGAAGTCCACTATATGGAGAAAATTCCTGAAACGTTTTCCTCAAAAAACATAATTCCTGTACAACTGAAGAAAGAAAGACATGAACATCTTGGAAGACAAGGTGGTGAGTAAATTATCTGTAAATGTTTGTTCTAAAAGTGAACTAATCCTTTAAGTGAGATGAAATGCAGTATTAAGCATGCTTATTCATGTTTGAGACTGTGAAAAGTGAAAATGTGCCATTGTTATTTTTTTATTACCTGATCTGACCCTTAAAAGTGCCTTTTGTTGGTTTAGCCTAATGTATGGACTGATATAAAACTAGTTTCTTTAAATATTACCACATGGCTCACATTTTTGGCTTGCCTCACAAAGGGAACACTGTGAAGACACTGTTATCTTTCACTCCTCAACAGGTGTTTTTCCTATCGACTTAGCTTTAATTATTTATCCAAGTACTTGGGGACACACAAGAAGTCCCAGATATGTCCCTGATAAAAGCAAGTTAACATTCTAGTCAAAACAAGGGCCATTCTAGCCTAAAACAACACCGGTTTGCACAGCAAACACAACGGAGTGAGGGCTGTGTGTTTGAACAGTAACCTAATCTCTCTTATCTGTGTCTGTTAACATTCAACAAGCCTTTTCCCGATTTGAGGGGTGTCCTCTGCAAAATGATGCCGCTTTTTTTAAAGCCCTGCACCTTTGTGCTTTGTTTCACTGGATCAATACGGGTGATAAGCCATCTGTCGAAACCTCAAGAAGGATGGAGCCAGCCATCATTTATACTGGTGAAATTCAATTCATCTTTTGATTTTGATCCATGTCACATCTAAAGAGAGGAGGGGAGGTAATTCATCACTTCTAGCCGTTTTCTTCCTGTTTTACCCCTGCTGTCAGCAAATTAACCTGCCAAAACATGCAAACTTTTTCGGCGGGTTGAGCTTCTGCCCGTGGGCCACTGCGTCTGTGTCTCATGTAGTTGACTGTAGCCCACTCAGCGCTGCAGGACTCGCATACCTGGACTACTCTACATTGCATTACCAAACTCTCTGAACTTGTATTTCAGTTGGGACTTGAAGACATAGTTTCATATCTTACAAAAAGACTTCTGAGTCTTCTAATTGGTGAATGGTTGAGGTTTATAGAGAAGGGATTCCACATGGAATTTGCATTTTAATTTTCCACTGAAACAATGCTTTGAAAGGTTCTTCACAGCGATGCCATAGAAGAACCATTTTTGTTTCCACAAAGAACCATTCAGTCAAAGGTTCTTTAAAGAACCATCTGTTTCTTACCTTTTTATAATCTGAAGAACCTTCTATCGCCACTTTTGTGAAGCAGAAAGCTTCTTCAGATGTTAAAGGTTCTTTATGGAACCATTTACACAAAAAAGGTTATTTTATGGCATTGTGAAGCACCTTTGTTTTTAAGAATGTATGTAGAAATAAATACAAAAAAACAGCAAGTAATACACATTATGTTTTGATGTAGAAAGAAACAGTATCTTCTTGTAAAAAGTACTCCAATGCAATTCTGCAAAACCGATATAAACAGTAAAATCAATTAAATGAACAGTAAAGGAGACTGAAACACACCAAATGTAAGATGAAATGTATTAATTTAATTTTAAAAAATGTGTAATGAACAGTTTTGTCAAAATATGTAGTTGAAGACTACATAAATGTATTAATTGATTGATTGAAGTATATTAATAAAAAGGATATGAAATAACATTTCATATACAGTCAAACCAAAAATTATTCAGAAACCTTCAGAATTTCTCATATTAATACAGTTTATTCGCTATAGTTTAGAAAATGGAAATAAAATATGGCAAGAAATCAGAGTTAAACTGTGTCAGAACAAATTTCATCTTGATATTAACGAATTATGGTCAAGCCAATATTTATTCAGACAACTTCAGAATTCCTCACATTATCACAGTTTATTCGCTAGAGTTTAGAAAATGGCAATAAACTATGACAAGACAATTTCACAACAAATTCATCTTGATAATGTCATATCTTTGATAGAAAGGTATGTAACAAAACATGGTCAAATCAAATTTGTTGGTCCCAGATTTTTATCAGTTTTGCAAAAAGAATTTGTGCGTATAATATATCAAAGTTTACTTTATTTTGCTATACTCACTTACATAAATGAACTAAAGTACCATATAAAGCCGAAACAGTTCGATACAATATTAATAAGTACTATAAAATAAATTTACACTGTCTGTGAAATATATAGTGTTTTTGAGGCTAAAGTCTTAAAATCTAATTACAAGCATCAATGATTTCAACCGCACTGTAAGAAGTTTTCACCAGATTCAACTTAAAAACCTAAGTTTAGCAGCTGCCTTAAAATTTTAAGTTAAATCAGCTTAAAACTACAAGTCATTTTAACTTATAACAATGAAAATAACTTGATTTAACTTGTGAGTTGAAATTACTTAAGTTGATTTAACTTAAAATTTTAAGGCGGCTGCAAAACTTAAGTTTTTAAGTTGAAACTGGTGAAAACTTTTTACAGTGCATTAATTTCACTTTGATTTTAACATTTAAGTCAATATTAAACATACCAAGGTTACATTTTCACAGAATGTTCTTTACGTTATGAAGGATTTCGGAGCATTTTATGTAGAAAACAATAAATCACCAAAAAAAAAAAAAAAAAAAAAAAAGGCTTAGCTGGGTTTTCACAGGCAGGGTCAGAAATGATATAATTAGTTGCTAATTTGAGGTGTGCTCTTATTTAAGATACATTTAAGTAATATCATAATCCTACATCTGCCCTTTAAAGGAGGTGTCTGCGACATTCTGACTTTCTGTATTAAATTCAACGTGTTGATCAATACTTTTGACAACAACAAAACATGAGGCAGCGGATGTGTAGAACTCATTCGTCATTCAGTGTATGATGGAAATCGGCATGAGTTTCTATGGAATTCTCCAGCTGTCGATTTCCTTCAGGCCTACCTATGAGTAAATGGAGTAATGAGCTGAGTAACTTGTATGCAATGACTGTTATGCAATGATTTGTAGGCTAAATGTAAAAGTCTTTGAATTACTTCATATAACTGATATGTTAAATAATGTGGCTGAAGAATTTTTATTTTATTTTTTTCACAAGAATAACCTGTGTACTAGAAAGACTTGAAAGTATGTTTCTTGGATGTATTGTATTTGTTGTGTGAACAGACAGGGTCAGGCTAGGGCTGACCAGCTGTGTCCTCAGATCTGCTTTCTGACATGCACACAGCAGCTGTAAGAGAGACAGACAGAGACTTTAATCACTGTGAAACTGCCCTGAGCCCTGCACTGCCTGTCCCCTGTCATCTGCATGTCATTAACAGTGGAGATCTTCAGTCCAGGTGTGACTGTCCTTCTACATCCAACCATCTACATGTGACCCCCTGACCTGAGACATCACAGACATGCTGTGGGTGTCACTCTGTTAAACATACTTTGTCTAAAAGGGCGATATTTAAGTAGTTTTTTTTACAGTATTTAACGAAGAAGGTGTAAGTGATGCAAAACTAATTCACACAAAGCTGGGTGTGTTGGTATACGGTTAAATTCAGAGTGGTTTTTAGCATTTTTCTGTTCTTGTTTGGATGTTATAGTGTCAGTTTGTCAATTCATCTTCTTAGAATAATTTTGTCCATTGTCATTTTCAGAGTTTTCAGTTTGATTTTAGGTTTAGTATTTTCGGACTGTCAAAGATATTCATGACCAGGACTGGTATATGATATGACCTAAAACTTTTTACCTCGATTACGATTAATGAACTATTAAAGGTGGGATGTTTTTTTTTACCTAATAAAAATAGAGCTGCAAAACGAATAGTCGCGATTAATCGATTTAACAGTTTGTTGATAAAAATCGATAAAAGTTTATGTTTGGATACTATATGTGTGTGTGTATTGTGTATATTTATTATCTATATATAAATACACACACACACACACACACACACACACACACACACACACACACACATGTATATATTAAGGAAAATATGTTAGATTTATATGTAAAATATTTATATTTATATATAATAGAAATTATATGCAAGTGTTTACATACAAATACATACAAATGTTTTTATAATATACATATATGTGTGTGTATTTATATATAAATAATAAATATACACAGTACACACACATATAGTATGCAAACATAAAAATTGCGACTAATCGTTTCAAAGAGTGCATTTCTTATCTTTGTGATATAAAAATAATTGAAGGAAACAAACTATTTGTGACCCTGGACCACAAAACCAGTTTTAGGTAGAACGGGTATATTTGTAGCAATAACCAACAATACATTGTATGGGTCGAAATTAACGATGCTTTTACGCCAAAAATCATTAGGATATTAAGTAAAGATCATGTTCCATGAAGATATTTTGTAAATTTCCTACCGTAAATATATCAAAACTTAATTTTTGATTTGTAGTATGCATTGCTAAGAACTACATTTGGACAACTTTAAAGGTGATTTCCTCAATATTTTGATTTATTTGCACCCTCAGATTCCAGATTTTCAAATAGTCGCATCTCGACCAAATATGATCATATCATAACAAACTATACATCAATGGAAAGCTTGTTTATTCAACTTTCAGATGATGTATACATCTTAATTTAGAAAAAATCACATTTATGACTGGTTATGTGGTCCAGGGTCACATTTATGTTATCAATGGGATTTTTCAGACAATTAAAATCTAAGCACACATTGCTTGAAATGAACACGTCTTACAAAAAGCACGTCTTTGTGTCTACAAATGCGAGATGCCATCAATATCAATTCCAGCTCAATATTATGAGAAAACGTTACTTTTTTTTTTACATTTGGTGAATTGGTGGGTTTGTATGTGATTTATATGTTTTGAGTTGAGAAAAACATGGGTTTTAGAAACAAGCATGAAAGTATTGCGACTTGTTATCTCAGAATTCTGACTTTATTTCTCAGAATTGCAAGTTTATATCACATAATTGTAACTTTATAATTCACAATTCTGAGAAAAAAAGTCACAATTGCGTGATATAAACTCACAATTGTAAGTTATAAAGTCAGAATTCCAAGATATAAACTCGCAGTACTGAGAAATGAAGTTAGAATTGTGTGATATAAACTCGCAATTCTGTGAACATATTCGTTTTTTTTCTTCAGAACTGGACTTTATAACTCTCAATTGCGAGTTTATATCTCGCAATTCTAAGAAAAAAGTGAGAATTGTGAGATGCAGACTCGCAATTACAAGAAAGATGTCAGAATTGTGAGATACAAACTTCGCAATTGCGAAAAAGTCTGAATTGCCAGTTTATATCTCACAATTCTGACTTTATTTCTCGCAATTGTACGTTTATATCCTGCATTTCTGACTTTATAACTCGCAATTGTGCATTTATATCTCAAAGTTCTGAGAAGAAAAGTCAGACTTGCGAGTGTATGTGACACAAGTCTGAGAAAAAATTAAATGTAAACTTGCAGTTGCGAGAAAAAAGTCAGAATTGTGAGATAAAAAGTCGCAATTACCTTTTTTATTGTTTATTCAGTGGCAGCAACAGCTTTCCATAGTTAGCAGAACCTTCAAAGAAAAAAAGCGCATTTATGTGCTCATACAAATTTATACAAATTTGCGAAACGGTAAAATTGCCATGAGGGAGTCTTTGAAATTCTGGTCTCAAGACGCAAACACTGTTTCATTGCTGAAGTTAGCTAGACATAACATAAAAGACTCAAGGTCTGTGTACTTTAAACAAGCTCAGTTTTATTGAAACTTTTCACTTTACTTGCATTGCTATATCCGTCCCTAACGTCTGTTGAAACTGTTATTAGATTACTGAGGCGAACTGTGTCCGCACTGTTCTCTTGCCCTTCTTTATTTGGTGCAGTTCCTCTTGAACACTGTCTTTTATTAACAGACAGACAAATGGCCTCTACAGTATTTGATACTAGCAATTTTGGTTAACCGCAGGTTTCTTTAGAATTTCTAAAGGCAAATATCTACAACTTTATGTTCAATAGGATGAAGATTAAAAATCCTCCTCCTCACATTCCTGCACTCTGATAGCAGAATACAGCCCGAGACTGGGAAACCTGAACATTAATTAAGCTAAAATAACAGTGCGAGCTGTCTGCATCTCTGTTAAATGAACAGGAAAGGAATTTGATTCATGTTTAATCTTGCAAACTCATTTGAAGGTGGAGAGAGAAGACAGAGACAGTGATGTGGTCTCGAACCAGTGCCAAAAGGGGCAAACAATAACCGCTCAAGGTTTGGGTCATTCGAGGGTAGTTTACAAGAAAATATGGGTCAGCATTGTGTTATAAGAAGGGCCTTTGTAAGCTAATTACATGGATTTGTTTTGAGCTGTACTGTTTTCAGGGCTCATTGGCTCTCGACTGCTGGGAAATATCTTTTTATGATAATGGATGTTTTTGTTCTTCAGATACACTTTCAAAATATGCTAATTTTAAATAAATATTCTGGTTTAAATAATTAGAAGTCATGATTTTCAAAACAAGAGTCAACTTAACAATGGATGTTTACAACGGAAGTCATTCCAAGGGGCTTAAAGCAGAAATATGCAACCCATATTGTTGCTAAAGAGCTTAAATGAATTATTTCATACAAAAATGTGTGTTATTTCATCTATAAAGTTGTCTAACACGTCCTTGTAACAGTAGGACTATACTGTTCCAGGCTAAGAATCCTTTCTGGTTGTGTTTTACCAACATAATTCATTTGGGTGGAGTTTGCTCAATGTAAACAGTACTTTGTGGATAGTAATGCCCCTTTTTGGTCTTCTTAAACATTGTGCATACAAATAATACCTGGCTTTTAGTAATATGTGACCCTGGACCACAAAACCAGTCTTAAGTCGCTGGGGTTTATTTGTAGCAATAGCCAAAAATACATTGTATGGGTCAAAATGATTGATTTTTCTTTTATGCCAAAAATCATTAGGAAATGAAGTAAAGATCATGTTCCATTAAGATTTCTTGTAAAATTCATACTGTAAATATATCCAAATGTAATTTTTGATTAGCAATATGCCTTGTTAAGAACCTAATTTGGACAACTTTAAAGGTGATTTTCTCAGTATTTTGATTTTTTTGCACCCTCAGATTCCAGATTTTCAAATAGATGTATCTCGGCCAAATATTGTCATATCCTAACAAACCATACATCAATAGAAAGCTTATTTATTGAACTTTCATATGATGTATACATCTCAGTTTTGTCAAATTTAACCTTATGACTGGTTTTGTGGTCCAGGGTCACATATCACATTAGCATGAATGTACTAATAACTAGTAAAATAATCTTATTTTACTCGTCAGGATTTTATAAAAATGTCTGCATGTCGTTTATAGTGTTTATATAGCTTACTTGTTTTAAACCTCAAATATTACTTTAATTAAGTGGATTTTCTTGTAAATCTCATGAAGTTACGCCTCATATCCAGCTTGACCGGTGCAATGGAGACAACTTGGGAAATAAATTACAGGCCTTTTTTTTCCAAGACCCGCCTTTTGGGTGCTTGTCTGAAAATGGCATCTCCCTCAGGCAATACTACTGAGATCTTAACTACAGTTAACTCCACCTGTGGTCTCCAGAAATGTCAGCGATGTTTGATGATGTTCTACAGCCCTTCTGTGAAGATGAACTTTGCCCATTCAGATAATTAATAGTCTTTGCAGAATCTCAAAAGCAATTTCCTACAACTCAACAGAAATATGAAGCGCTCCTGAAGTGACAGGAAATCCTACAAAGCGAAGAAACACTGAATGGTGGCATTCAGTGAAGAATGATATATAAACTTTCCGCCTCTTTGTAGATTCTCTAAGCCTCTTTAAGAATACCGTGAACTCTCGCCCAGGATTAAATAGCAGTTTGTTCAGACACATCTCTGGTTGGGCAGTCCGGACAGGTTGAGTAGTCATCAAGGTGCGTTTTTTAACCGACTAGGCCTGACCTGTGAGCTCGGGTGAAGTGGAGGTCCCATTCTCAGGGGCTAGATTTAGTCCAGACGTTCAGACGTAATCCAGATCTGTGATTCCCCCGGCTGGAAGTCGGAAGGGGAACCTGTTCGCGTGTAACACGACACACTTTCCGCTCTATCCCGACCCTATTCTGCCGCACATAAAAGATGTCTTTGTCCGTAACACTAAGGAGCTAGAAAAGCATCTCTTTCAGCCAACGGCCAAAAAGTGTGACATTACATGTGTCCAGCAGTGACCGACTCTATATTTGGAGAAATATACTCCAAAGGCCATCCATGCCAGCATTTAGGGATTAAGCGGGAAATTAAAGTCGTTTTTGCTTTCAAAGACTTTTCTGTTTTCACTCAGCATGCATGAACCAGCACATGCATTTCTATAATGGCTGGCCTGTAATTCAATAGTATTATCAATACTGATGTATGACAATGCCACTATATAATAGAACCATGTATTTGATAACAAATACTTGCGTCTTGGCTGTCCTGCTCAATAGTTTGAGCGACATGCTCTTGCTGTCGGGGTGTTTTGGTCGTTTTGTGGGCAAAGAAAGACTTAGAGAAATGCGATACTTGGGCAGCCATCCAACACGTTTTAAGCTGTGCATTGTGGGTAATATTACCTCACTCTGATAAACATACTTGTTTTCAAATCACCTAATGTACAGGTTTATGAAACACAAGCAGAACTTGTTGAACTCGGTGCAACATTTTATGTTCTACTCATGTTTCATGAATCAGTCAGTCAGAGTACATTCTAAGAAATATTAATAATTTTAATCAAATATTTGCTTTTGGACAAATGTATGCAAGAAATTACATTTTTATGTACAGTTGAGGTCATAAGTTTACATAAATTTTGCAGAATCTGCAAAATGTTCATTATTTTACCAAAATAAGAAAGATCATACAAAATGCATATTATTTTTTATTTAGTACTGACCTGGAAAAGATAATTAACATAAAAAGATGTTTACATATAGTCCACAAGAGAAAATAATAGTTGAGTTTATAAAAAAAGACCACATTCAAAAGTTTACATACACTTGATTCTTAATACTGTGTTGATACCTGAATGTTTTTTTTTTTTTTTTAGTGATAGTTGTTCATGAGTCCCTTGTTTGTCCTGAACAGTTAAACTGCCCGCTGTTCTTCAGAATAATCCTTCAGGTCCAACAAATTTGGTTTTTCAACATTTTTGTGCATTGAACTCTTTCCAGCAATGACTGTGTGATTTTGAGATCCACCTTTTCACACTGAAGACAAGAGGGACTCATATGCAACTATTACAGAAGTTTCAAATTCTTACTGATGCTCTAGAAGGAAGCACAATCCATTTAGAGCTGAGGGTGAAAACTTTTGAACAGAAGGAAGATGTGTACAATTTTCTTATTTTGCAGAAATGTTATATAAATTGTTTTCATTTAGTACTGCCTTTAGAAGCTACAGAAGATACTTACATGTTTCCTAGAAGACAAAATGAGTTCAATTTACCCTGATCTTCAAATTTAAAAAGTGCAGATTCTGCAAGGCGTATGTAAACTTATGACCTTAACTGTAACTGCAATATGATATTTTAGAAAGTAATTATATTTCATTTAATATAGTTAAACTTGCTTACAATGTTGTCTGTTTGTCATGAACAATATGACTGGTTGGAAGATTCTACCAACCGCTTTTGGCTTATAAGTTAAAAAAGATCATTTGGACACTGGAACCAGTATGTTGTACTTTTTTTTTTTTGTCATTTCGTTGGCATAATGATCAATACCAAGGTATACAACTGTACAAAACACTGAACAGACAGTACATCTAACATTTATAGCCTCCTTTTCATCCATGTAAAATAAAATGTTGTCAGCCTGACAAAAATCTGAGCAAGACAACATGGAAATACTTGAATTTGGCTACAGAAAATGTGACCACTAACAAGAGAAAGTTGTTGGTTAACCAAAGTCATGAGAGGCTTGCAGGGTGTTTTGCATTTTTTAGTCTTCGTTTTAAGATGCACTTTGCACTTTTTAAACCTTCGGGCTAAGCTTAACTAACTTAGATGTATTGAATTTGTCCTGTCATTTAAAGAAGGTGTCAAGCCACCGTTTTAAAAAACGGCGTCACCTCTTTCAGGGGGGATGGTTTCACCTCCCCCTGATTATACAGCCAATATAACCATTTCGTTCACGACCTTTCTCACCTCACAACTACGCTTAAAAACAAAGCTCTTCTCTACTTGAATGTTCACAACTAAACATGAGGTCGCCTCTCAAATTACATTTACATTAAAGCAGGTTCTGTTTCATGATGGAGGCAGATATTCTCACACAATGCTATTCTCTGTTCCTTTCGTAATCTGTGTTTTTTGGAAAAATGATCTGTGTGCCACGGTAACCTTGGCCAGGCCTGGTATTTTATTTATCTCTTGTCCCTTAATGATAAGCCGATTTAGTAAGCTTGAAGTTTAGTGGGTATTGCAGGAGAAATGAAAGATGTTTTTCCCCTGATTTCCCATTTTCATTATATTTGAAATTATTTATTAGATATAGAAAAGAATGGAAAATAAAAACATTAAAATGGCAATGAAATGCATTGATTATCCTGCATACTAAATATCTGTTGTTCTTGTTTCCTAGTGTTTTGCCATTCATGTGATTTATGCTCTTGGGTTTTTGGGTAAAACAGATCATGGGTAATAACCTCCATCCTGCTCAACGACATTTACTTAAAAAGGTCAAAGAGGTCACATCTGGCCTGACCAGTTTAGTTTAATGACTATAGTGCCAGTGTAGAGCCTTATCAAGTCCTTTCAGAACACAAACATAGACTATTTACTGAAGAAAAAAGGGAAATCTTTGATAAAAGCAAATTATTTACATATAGAACTACCTCATAATGGTAGTGATTTTCACAAAAACCTGTCAGTAATAATGATACATTGTATTTGCATGGCACTTTTCATATATTCAAATTTGGTTATTTGTGAGAATATAAAGCGCAATATTTGAAGCGAATAGATATAATAAAGAGAATAAAGAGAATAAAGATTCTCTTCGAATAAAGAGAATATATGAAGTGCAAAAACTGAGGTAATAATAGCAGTAAAAACATTTATTTAAAATTAATTCAAGAAATTAAAATGACAAGGAAATGAGAAAAAACAATTAAAACGGAATATAATGACTACAGTTAAGTAAAAAAAAAAAAAAAAGAAGACCCTGGACCACAATTAGGATAGGACAATGTTTTTCCGAGATAAAATGTTTTAAAAATCTGGAATCTAAAGGGGCAAAAAAATCTAAATATTGAGAAAATCACCTTTAAAGTGGTCTTAGCAATGCATATTACTAATCAAAAGTTACGTTTTGATATATTTATGGTAGGAAATATACAAAATATCTTTATCTAACTCGATCTTTACTTAATATCCTAGTAATACGATTTTGGGATAAGAAAAATCGATAATTTTGACCCATACTTTGTTGGCTTTTACTACAAATATACCCATGCAACTTAAGACTTAAGTTTTGTGCGTAAGGGTCACAAATAATTTGTCCAAGACGTTTTTTTACTTGATAAAAACAAAAGATATTTGAAAAGCTGCTATTATATTATTTGAATTGTGAATTGTTTATATATCATCTACTGAATTGGTTTTAGACAGAATGGTTTTTACTACTGTATTAAAGTATTAATACATTAATACATATTTCGTATTAACTGTTCATTTAAACCCCTTGACTGCGCTGTTTTACCTTTGTTGATCTCTTTATTTACAGATCTGTGTTCACGTTACGGAAGTGTCCCTTGGGCTTCTCTTCAATGCAAATGCTCTTATAAAAAGGAGAGGGGGAGGTTCAAGGGGGTTTTCCATGTCAAAAGGCTTCTCTTGAATGGATGTGGGTCGTCAGAGCTAGTGTAAGGGTCCGGCCCATTGTCCACACTGTTCCTAGGTGTTGTGGACTCGTCAGGGTGTCTCAGTTCACAAAGCCGTTAATGGACTGACAGACAATGCATCAGCCTGCGAGGGTTTCTATGGTCCTGGTACATTTAAATTGGCCATGAACTTTGGGGGTGTCGGAAGTTTTGTTGACTGTCTGCAGGTTCTCCTTTCGAATGTTAAATAGAATCACCTCTGCGTTAATCGTTTGTTGTTAAACGTTAAGTTTAATGTGTACTATGCAGTTTGGGATCTGGACTGACAGATGTCTTTTATGCCTGTTAAAGGATTACCCACTTCCAAAGTAAAAATTTCCTGATAATTAACTAACCCGAAAGTCATCAAAGATGTTTATGTCTGTCATTCCAAGATTTTTCACCATATAGTGGACTTCAAATGGATTGTAGGTTAAAAATGCAGTTTCAGTGCAGCTTCAAAGGGATCTACACGATCCCAGCCGAGGAATAAGGGACTTGTCTAGTGAAACGATTGGTTATTTTCTAAAAAAAAAATACAATTTATATACTTTTTTTAACTTTAAAATGCTCGTCTTGTCTAGCTCTGTGATGCAGATGCGTACTCTGTGTACTCCTGTTCAGTACAGTTATGGTATGTCTAAAAACTCCCTTCTCATTTTCTCCTCCAACTTCAAAATCATTCTACATTGCTGCAGAAGTACCAACCCCACAAAATAAACATGCAAAGAAGATCAAACGGCCTTCGATGTAGGACAATTTTGAAGTTGGAGAAGACAATGAGATGACAGTTTTTCAACATTCCCTAACTGTCGTAAACCGGAGTGCACTGGATGCATGCCAAGATGAGCATTTGTGGTCAAAAAGTGTATAAATATTAATTTATTTAAGAAAATGACAGATTTTTTGCTAGATAAGACCTTATTCCTCGGCTGGGGGCCGTTTAGATCCCTTTGAATTTACACTTAAACTGCATTTTTAACCTTCAATCCGTTGAGCACCACTGTATGGAGAAAAATCCTGGAATGTTTTCTTCAAAAAACCTAATTTCCTTGTGACTGAAGAATCATAGACATGAATATCTTGGATGACATGGGGCTATGGCATGAGTAAATTAGAAATGGAGTGATTATTTAAGTTCAACAGGAAATTAAATGTACATTATTTATGTTCTTATTGTCTGATCTTGTTGCACGCAGACAGTTAGTGCACAATATATTTTTTCCTCATTATATTTGATCAAAATGTTTAACTTTCAAATAACATTCTTCATCTCAAACAACTTTTCTTTTCTGCTGATGTAAATCAGGGCTGTGTGGGCGTGGAAACAAAAGATTAACCAATAATATCATAGTCTAAAATACATGCTCCAAACAAATCCCAGTACAATAAAACAAAGTCATCCTACATAAAGTTTTTGTTTCCCATATAGAAAATGTATCACATTATGCAAGTCATATGCATGCATTAAATGACATTAACCAACAACCAATCAAATTAGCCCTTGTGTCTTCTGTATACTGCAATCAATGTTCTTTTAAATGTTATAGCTGTGTGCTCTCTTTGCCCTGCCCTTCACCACAAGCAGATGCCTATAGCATGTGTGCCCATGTCTGGTCAGTCAGGAAGATTTAACGTCCCCTCCCTCAGTCATCTCTGTGATGTTAGGAATTAGTTTTCTATACAGGGACAAATGCAACAGATGCATTGGCATTCTAAACATGTTTCCTACATGAATGCTTTCTTGTGCTCTGGAGACTCAACGTTCTCAGTTGTTTCGTTTACTGCGTGTGTCATCTGTATGTCTCAGATTTTTGGACTAAATTTTCGGTAACACTTTACAATAAGGTTCATTAGTTAACATTAGTTAACCACATTAGTTAACATGAGCTAATAATGAACTGGACTTATACAGCATTTATTAATCTTTGTTAATGTTAATTTCAACATTTACTAATACATTATTAAAATTTTGTTAACATTAGTTAATGCAGTGTGAACTAACATGAACAAACAATGAACAACTGTATTTCCGTTAACTAATGTTAATAAAGATGAGTAAATACAGTAACAAATGTATTGCTCATGGTTAGTTCATGTTAGTTAATACATTAACTAATGTTTAACTAATGAACCTTATTGTAAAGTGTTACCAAATTTTCTATAAAGAAATACAAATAATTGAGTCAATTGTTGAGATCCAAGAATAGGTATAAAAATATGTTGATATGAGCTCAAACCATTTGATTTTGAAAGAATTTTACACTAATTCTGAATGCATATTGAAGCACAGAGAAACATCTGAGAGGCTGTTTACATGACATTTTAAGCCAAAAACTGAAAACCTTTTACACATTTTGCCTGGTCGTTGACACAACACAACTACTTTTGGGGACTGAAATTGCAGGTTTCAAAGTGCAAGTTTTTGAAAATCCCACCATTATCATTTCGGTGTAAACAACTAGCCTAGGCTGGTCTTAGCTGTTTTAAGCAGGAAGTAGCTGGTTTTATCTGGTCTCCCAGCCTGGTTAGGCCAGCTTTAGCTGTTGGTTTCCCATCCTGACCAGCTAAGACCAGCCTGGCCAGGCTGGAAAAGTGGCCAAAACCCCTCTAAAACCAGCCTGCTGACCAGCTAAAACCAGGCTGGTTGACCAGCTAAAACCAGCCAACCAGCCTAGGCTGGTTTTAGCTGTTTTTTTTTCACCAGGGGTACGTGTAAGGTAGACATGCCCAGTATGTGTTGATTTTAAAGGCTAGTGCGAACAAACAGCGTACCAACTACTGGCCTGGCATACATAATATAGTTATTTTGGCAGTTTTCATGGATGTGTAAACGTGAATCCAAAATGCAAGGGAAAAACTTTTCCATTTTTGGCTACATCTTTGTCGTGTAAACCTCGACTGAGAAGCAGAAGTAAGCAAAAGTTTTGGTACTCCATTTAATCTAATTGATGTGTAGGAGAAGCCATTGAGATTCTTGAGGTTTATTTGTGATTTTCTTTCCTGTGAGACTATCTCTCAGACGTCATTGTGAACAGATTTACTCATTGTTGCGAGCGACGGTTCCTTTTCCTTTTATAAAGGGATGCCACACTGTCACACCATGGGAGAAACTTTGTTTGAGCAGAGGCTGTGCTGTTTATCTAGGGATTATTTACCCGTAATATGCCAGTGGACTTTGGTCTTATTTATTTCTTTATTATGTATTTATGTTCATGTTATGTTCCTGTTTAATGGATGTCCTGGAGTTGTCTGCGGGGTTACTCAGATCTTATTAGGTGCGGTGTTTGCTGATGTGATTGACGCTTAGTAAGTTCTTTTTTATCATTTAGATTTTGTGAATTATTATTTTTTTTATTCTGTACCTGGTTGTGTTTTGACAAATCTATTTTAACAGTACAAAATATAATTTAGGTCATATAATTTTAAAGCAAAATGTACAATATAAAGTACCAAAAAAGAACTAAAAACTACGCAGATATTTCATCATAGCACAAGGTTTTATTGTTGTGCAGATTGACTGCAAGTATAAATAAACTATTATTACCTTGATGACAGCACTGCATACGGCATACCTTAAGCCAGTCTCTCTCTGTCTTTGTTGTTCTTCCCTAAACTAAAAGTAGCATGTGTCAGCATCCTGTTATCCTCCTTACAAACCCACCCACTCTCATACACACACACACACACACACACACACACACTGACTCTCAGTACAGTGTCATGGTGACTGCTGCGCTCTCTTAGTCATTTGGCTCAGTGGGTCTGTATTGGCTCTGAATCACACTGAAGTAAAAATGTTGCCATGCAGTTCTCAACAACATAAAAGTGTCGAAGATTAGCCACCTAAATGCTACTCATTTGACTCATCAGGATTTATGTGAACCTGTGTTCTTGCCGTCTACCGTTGTAAGGTTTCATTTATTTTAGTCAACTGGTTTATGTGGAAAGAACATTTTAATAAACAGATTCGAAGAATTTGATTGAAATTGCTTTTTGCCGCTGCATATATCTATAGACTTATCTGGCTATGTCTGCTACACTATTTTATCTGTCACTGCTAAAAAGTGGCAGATAATAAGAAAAAAATATCCATGCGCACATTTGGCTCGATCTGTCTGTTTATCACTGTTTTCAATGAACTTATATAAATGTTGGTATTTTTAGTTCTTTGGATTATTTTAAGTGCAGATCTATTTATTCCAGCTTTATCAGCTAGACATAATTTACACCAATCTAAATATATTTGTACATGTAGTAAACTCTGTCATGCAAATGTGTCTTGCAGGAAAGCTGAAATACAACCAATAAAAGTGAGTTATACTCATGCGGAAATCCGGTCATTCCTGTTGTATGGGATAAAAATAGAAAGAGATCGGATGAGGGTGAGCAGTGAATGAGGGTATGAAGGGATATTAGATCCCTGAGGAAAAGAGGGCAGCAGGGCAGGAGTTAACCTGCTCATTCAGTAGAGGTTAGCATCGGTGAACTGTGACCACATGGTCACTATGATGCTATGCTCACATGGCACAAAGCTTTAAAGCACCCACTACTCTGAGCAGTTCAGTGTTTTGAAACCTGATTATAAGGATAGCAATTTTGTGCACTGAATGTCCAAACTGATCTTTTTTGACTGTTAACTCGCAGTCACATAGCAAAATAGTAATAGTATTATAGTAATAGTAGAACGCCACCAAGGCATAGTTTTATTGACAGTGCGATGGAAAAGAGACACATTAACTGCTGTCAGTTCAAACTGAAGATTTTATTACACCGAATTTTCGGACTTAACATTCATTTCTAGGACAAAGTATACTTTGTTTTTGTACATATACCTTCATGTACCCATACTCTATTTAAAGGAGAAGTTAACTTCCAGAACAAAAATTTACAACAAATTTACGTAGCCCCTTGTCATCCAAGATGTTAATGTCTTTCTTTCTTCAGTCGTTTCTGTCCATATAGTGGACTTCAATGGTGCCCCTGAGTTTGAACTTCCAAAATGCAGTTTAAATGCAGCTTCAAAGGACTCTAAATGATTCTAGCCAAGGAACAAGGGTCTTATCTAGTAAAACAATCAGTTATTTAAAAAAAAAATACAATTTATATACTTTTTAAAGGAGTAGTTCACTTTCAAAACAAAACTTTACCGATAATGTACTCAGCCCCTTGTCATCCAAGATGTTGGATGTCTTTCTTTCTTCAGTCTTAAAAAAAAATGTTTTTTGAGGAAAACATTTCAGGATTTCTCTCCATATAGTGGACTTCTATGGTGCCCCTGAGTTTGAACTTCCAAAATGCAGTTTAAATGCAGTTTCAAAGGACTCTAAATGATTCTAGCCAAGGAACAAGGGTCTTATCTAGTAAAACAATCAGTTATTAAAAAAAAAAATACAATTTATATACTTTTTAAAGGAGTAGTTCACTTTCAAAACAAAACTTTACCGATAATGTACTCAGCCCCTTGTCATCCAAGATGTTGGATGTCTTTCTTTCTTCAGTCTTAAAAAAAATGGTGTTTTTTGAGGAAAACATTTCAGGATTTCTCTCCAAATAGTGGACTTCTATGGTGCCCCTGAGTTTGAACTTCCAAAATGTAGTTTAAATGCAGTTTCAAAGGGCTCTAAATGATCCCAGCAGAGAAAGAAGTGTCTTATCTAGTGAAACGTTGGGTTATTTTCTAAAAACACTGTAATTTACATTATCTGTAAATTTTTGTTCTGAAAGTGAACTACTCCTTTAACATCAAAAGCTGGTCTGTCTAGCTCTGCGTCAACTCTGTGTATTCCGGTTCCTGACAGATAGGGTATGTCCTTTTCTTTTTCTTCTCCAACTTCAAAATCATCCTACATCGCTGTTTTACCTTTTTTGTTAATGGCGTTAGATCTTCTTTCCACGTTCACTTTGTAAACACTGGGTTGGTACTTCTGCAGCGATGTAGGATGATTTTGAAGTTGGAGGAGAAATTGAGATGGGAGTTTTCCAACCTAACCTAACTGTCTTGAACCGGAATACACAGAGTACATGCAGAGCTAGACAAAATGAGCATTAGAGGTTAAAAGTTTTGCTAGATAAGATCCTTCTTCCTCTGCTGGGATCATTTAGAGCCCTTTGAAGCTGTGTTAAAACTGCATTTTGGAGATTCAAACTCGGGGGCACTCTAGAAGTCCACTATATGGACAGAAATCCTGAAATGTTTTCCTCAAAAAACATAATTTCTTTACAACTAAAGAAAAAAAGACATTGGATGACAAGGTGGGCGAGTCAATTATCTGTAAATTTGAGTTTTTTGGTGCCAGTTGTTGTTGCAGTCTCCGCTAATTTATTGTGGTAGTTGTTCTGTCTATTTAGTCTCTGTCTAAAACCAAGTGTACAAAGCGCAAACAAGGTTATGCACACTGTACGCGGACCCTTGCGTATGCGTAAGTATCGAAGTATACTTTGGCCTTTAGTATGAACAGGCCAAACATAGCAAGTACACAAATGCTTCTAGTTAGGCATGTTTGACTGCATGCTGCTACTTTCCGAAGTAACACGTTTATAGCTAGCTAAATACTAAGGTACCTGAATACTAACATAACAAGTGTGGGATTGCGCTTACAATATGTCGATGTGTAGTGTACGCGTAGAGCATTTCCTGCCTAGTAGTTTACAGATAGTTAAGTTTCGTCTTCAAAGTCACCCACCCATGTATCTCCTCATGACTCTTAGTGCCAAGTGTATCGGTTGCAATGTCATAAGATCTCTCTCCCGCTCTCTCTCCTTTTCTCTCTCTAATTCTCTCTCTTGCCACAGCGGTGTTTGGTTACGGACATTGTTAAGCCTGGTTACTGATAAACAGGGTGCTTAGTTACCAGCCCCCGGATGGTTGGCTCTTTTCAAAAGGAGAAAAAAGCGTTGCCGGGGGAAAGCAGGAACTTGTGTACATTTGAAAAAACGCAGCTGAATCAGGAGCCAGTGCGGAGACATTTCCATAGCCGTTACGAGCACACAATTATTATTGGCCTTCTGTTATTCAGTTGCCCTCGGCCTGTTGTGAAAAACGGCGCCCATAAACGGTTTAATGGTGTACTTCGTCCACTGCTTGACCTCTATTAGAAGCAGTGGGAACACTGCCATGAGAGACATTCAGTGGTATTGGTTGTTTCTGATATATACACTTGCAGAATATTTAGATTTGGGCTTGTTGTGCTATGTATAATTTGCTCTTTGTGGTCTAGATGCAGAAGTAACTTGATATATAGCAACATACCTCTCATTCCTTACATAATTTCTGTTGTCTGCCTTGGAAATTATGTAAAATATGAACCAAAGACTGCACATGTGTGGTCATAATAGTTTTTATACCTAATTACCACTCTCCACACATGCGCAATTAGAAAACTTCTCCCTGTTGTAACGTTAATAATGTTCAACATTAATAGTTTTTACACTTAATGAACATCATTAATAATTCCAAAGCATACTTTGGATCTTTCTGATTGCGTGTACTTCTTTAAATGTTCCTTTATCTTTATCAGATATCAGAAAAAAATCCCTGAAGAGGTCTAACAACTGTCCTGTGGCTCACTTTCAGGTTTTGATGTTTTAATTAAGTTTTGGCTCGGCCTCTTTCTCTTTTTTTATGTGGTGCTTTACTCCTGTGGAGCGCCGTAAGCCCAATTCACCATCATGGCAGCAAACATCCATCTGAGCCCCCCCACACCAATAGTTTTACCACCCCTCTGAGAGAAGAACAAAGATTTCAACACAGTGGTTTCGAGTGGGGGGATCTGGGTGGATTAAGGCCAAGAAGAGGCTCTATAGGGCAAGCCAGGTGCATTTTATTTTTCACCAGACCACAGCGAAGCGCTCAGGATTCTTTGCTCGTATGCACATATTGCTCTCGTTCCTGAGACTTTATTGGGCCGGTTGGACGCTTTTACAGGAAGACTAGCTTGTTAATTAGGCTCAGTAGTGACATGTTGAAGGCGCTGGAGGGTGATTTGTGATTTCAGTAATAAGGTGAGAAGAAATGCACATGGGAGGCAGGAAGGGAGAGGAAACCAAAAAGAAAAGAGAGAGAAACCAAAGAGATAGAATAGAATCTTAAGTAGTTGCCTTCTTACTAGTCCTTTCTAAAAAAAAAAGGTAACACTTTACAATAAGGTTCATTAGTTAACATTAGTTAACCACATTAGTTAACATGAACTAATAATGAACTGCACTTATACAGCATTTATTAATCTTTGTTAATGTTAATTTCAACATTTACTAATACATTATTAAAATCTTGTTAACATTAGTTAATGCAGCGTGAACTAACATGAACAAACAATGAACAACTGTATTTCCGTTAACTAACGTTAATGAAGATTAGTAAATACAGTAACTAATGTATTGCTCATGGTTAGTTCATGTTAGTTAATACATTAACTAATGTTTAACTAATGAACCTTATTGTAAAGTGTTACCAAAAAAAAAAAAAACACCTGCTAAATAGTGGTATAGACAAGGTCTAAAATATATTGAGGTTGTCCACTTTTAGACACATTCAAAAACACATTCAACCATATTGTTTTTGTAGGGTAGATGCTCATGTGGTCAAATGCCTACTCTCCGCCTGTTGACTTGATAAGTAAGTCCTTGTGCGATTCAACAAGTACTTCAAACTTAGTGTTGTTTAAGACTTGTATTAGACTTAGACTATTTGCTTTCTTTCCCAAATGTTCACAATCAAAAGTTTACATCCCCTTGATTTGTAATACTGTGTTTTTACCTGAATCATCCACATCTGTGTTTTTTGTTTAGCGATAATTGTTAATGAGTCCCTTGTTTGTCCTAAACAGTTAAACTGCATGCTGTTCTTCAGAAAAATCCATCAGCACCCACAAATTCTTTGGTTTTCCAGCATTTCTCTGTATTTGAACCCTTTCCAACAATGGCTGTATGATTTTGAGATCCGTTTACACTGAAGACAACTGAGGGACTCATATGCAACTATTACAGAAAGTTCAAACGCTCACTGATGCTCCAGAAGAAAAAAACATGCATTAAGAGTCGGGGGGTGAAAACAATTTGAATTTGAAGATCAGAGTAAATTTAACTTATTTTGTCTTCTGGGAAACATGTAACTATCTTCTGTAGCCGCTCTGTAGCCCCTCAGTTGTCCTCAGTGCGAAAAAATGGATCTCAAAATCATACAGTCATTGTTGAAAAGGGTTCAAATAGACAAAAATGCTAGAAAACCAAAGAATTTGTGGGGCCTGAAGGATTTTTCTGAAGAACAACAGGCTTAACTGTTCAGGACTAACTAGGGACTCATGAACAACTATCACTAAACAAAAAAACCAAACAAACAAACAAAAAAAACAAAAAAACAGCTGTGGATCATTCAGGTAACAACACAGTATTAAGAATCAAGGGTGTGTAAACTTTTGAACCGGGTCATTCTTATAAATGCAACATCTTTTATGTAAACATCTTTAAGTGAAGTATCTTATTCAGGGCAGTACTAAATAAACAATAACATGCATTTTGTATGATCCCTCCTATTTTGGTTAAATAATTAACATTTTGCTGATTATGAAAGGGGTGTGTAAACTTTTGACCTAAACTGTATACTTCTGGCTTAAGACAGGAGTCTCTCAAAGATATCTAAACAGAAGTATTAGATATCTTTGAGATGCATTTTTAATTCCATATAGAAGGAGTGTGGTCTCCAACTGAAAATGGAAATTTTAAAGATTTGCTACTTGTTATTGCTAGTGAGTATTAGGAGGATAGGCAAAGAGCATTTTTTTTTTTGGACGACTACAATTACAACTACAATTTTAGTTTTAAAGTAGCACTTACATACACAAACAAACTTGATGATATGAAGCTTGTAAAATGTTTTATTGCTGTGTGCAAGTGAATCAGTTCAGCTCAGCAGGAGCAACGTTATTCAAGGCTTCCGTAGTTCTCTTCCCTAAGGCAGGAGAACTGTTGCATTCTTAATTGAAGAAAGAATTCAGGTAGTCTTACAAGAATCCATCAGGAACTTACACCATTATTCATTCGTTTATGAGCTCTGTCTGGCTTTCGCCCTTATTCGGGGCACCGCTACGTTAAGGACCCGGAAGATGAGAGCATTCCTTACACTTCTGAAACACTCCTCTCTTCTGTTCTAGCTTCTCTTTAACCGATGGATTCTTTGAGTAGTGCAATAAATCACTCAAATGTTTGGCCCAGTTAAGGTTTGAAGACGTTTGCTCTGTCACTTCATAGAAAAGCACTGAAAGACAAAAAGACGGTTTTCTTTTGAGGTGAATTATTGCCTGTGTTCATTGTGAAGAGCTCTTGAAGTTGGGCTGTGTTGCCACATGTTGTCTTCTACCTGTGTGAGAAGTTTCTTCAAATGGGAGTGAATGAATTGCTGAAGACGTGGGGTGTGAACTAGAACGGCAAGAAATCTTCTCGCAGTTATTGCAGTTATCACTGTCAGCTCTTTACAGGTTAAAGATTTACAGTGCAAAAATTCCCTTGCTTAACATGGGAGTGTCTTTGCCAGTAGATTTCAATACTGCAGAATATACTGTTTTAATTTAGGAAACGTTCTTTTAAACACTTTCACAGAGACCTAGGCTCACATCTCTAACCATGCTGTATAGATATAAAAACTAACAAGTGAATAAATGTTAAAGCAACTCTTCATTTCATATTGAGACTTGCTAGCCAACTATGAAAAACAACAAAAATAAATCTCTTCTGACAATGTAATTTTTTTTTTTTTTTTGCATATTCCTTACTCAAACACTTGTAAGCATCCCATGATACACGGGTTATCATCGGTTACCTGCCCACAGAGCTCACAGGAACAAAGGAGCGTGTTCATGTCCACTGCAAACAGAGCCAGAGCCCTGTCAGTATCTGAGCACTCGACTGCAGACGGACGCTCTGATAAACATAAGTACCTGGCTGCTAAATTACCTTTAGATATGAGAATCCCCCTGAATTAAATTTCTCCCATATTTAGTATAATGGAAATTATGCTGCCAATGTTTACAACTTTACAACAGACAAAGAAAAATCATGACTCACTTGATTTAGTCCATGTCTTATCTTACATCTTGCTTCTAGAAACCACATTTCCCTTATTGAAATACTCATAGACCTCGCTGACTCTTTTATGTTGACATATGTGCTGCGTTGTTATGATTCAGTCTGGTGCTTTTACCTCAGTGTCACATCGATGAGTTTGTTTCCTGAGGGCATGTTTGTATCACCGCATGCCAGCCTACTGTATCACCTGCTGAGCGTTTCAACAGGCCAGCTGCGTATTTAGTTTTTCAATATCTGATTTCAAATCACAGTCAGCATTCCAGTAATTTGTAGGTCTCCTTGCCTGAGCAGAGGCCAGCAGATTATAACAGGAAACGTGCAAGAGCAATTCATTCATGGTAGGTGACTACTATGTGTTGGCTTGATTTGAAGATAATGTTTTATCAATAGAATGAGTCAGGTCAGTTCTGGATACTTAAGAGTGAATACGATGGGACCTATGAAAACCTGTTGGAATGAAATCTCTCTCAAGAGGCTTGAGTCTTGAGTTGGTTCTCAGAGGAATGAGTGTCTGGTGACTATTCTCATGTTGCTGGTCGTTGACCTATGGTCCTTTTTAATGCGAGTTTGTTCTGCATGGTCAGGTGAAAACACCTAGTTTGTAGATAATTCTGACTTGAAAGTGACAAGATGTTAATGGATAGAATACAATTAGTGGACACAGACAGCACTGTTTTTGCTGGATTGTAGGCAGTGTTAAAAACTGAGAAAATTTACTGACCATAATTGGGTTCAAACGTTAAATTGTATATTACAGTATAAGGTTTAGGTAGACTCTTGCTTAAGTCTCTTAAGTCACCCAAAAATTTAAATTCTGTCATTATTACTCACCCTCATGCTGTTCCAAACCTGTAAGACCTTTGTTAATCTTTGGAACACAAATTAAGATATTTTTGATGAAATCCGAGAGCTTCCTTCCTCCTTCCTCCATAGACAGCAATGGTACAACGTGTGTCAAAGACTGACAAAGAAGAGAAGAAATTGTTAAAGTCATTATTTTAGTTTTCTTCGCACACAAAAAGTATTCTCGTAGCTTCATAAAATTAAGCTTGAACCACTGAAGTCACATGACTATTTTAACTATGTCCTTAATACTTTTCTGAGCATTGAACGTGGTAGTTGCGCTGCTGTCTATAGAGGTTCAGAATGAGATTTCATCAAAAACATCTTAATTTGTGAGTAATTAATAAAGGATTTAAATTTTTGGGTCAACTAACCCTTTAATATTTCATTCACATTTTTTTCATGCATTTGTCACTTGATGAGTATCTTGATGTCTGGAGAGCCAGTCTTTTTAAATATATTTGTAATATGGATCAGGACTGTTGATCAACCCTCATTAGATGAAGACTGTATGCCGCTCACCATCAAACTTGGACTAATTTAATAGAAAACGAACATGACACTCTTTGTTAACTCAATAAAGATGGCATTTCCCACTCCCAGTTCTCCCAAACCTTTCCACTAATGCACAAAGGGCAGCACTGTGTGCCTCTATCTTGATGTGATCTGCTGTCCAGAGGAACAGCTCAGTAAGCACAGTCTGTCAACAATGACACAGGGACTAATGAAGATTCTAGAAGCAATCAAACTATTAGTTCCTTAAAGAGACCCAATAAAGGGACCCAACAGTATCTTTCCGCTACTTTCCTCTTCTTGCATGCTAAAATAGACTGAGACATTTAAGAACCTGACTCAGTTTAACAAGACAAGAGCAGTGAAAGATTGAGTTGTCTGTATATTTATTTTATTTGTGGTAGAAAAAAAAGAGAAATAGAAAGTGAATGTAAAAAGTGAAGTGCTGTTTGATTGTCTTCTTTAGGGATGAGTAACGTTACTCCGTGAGAAATACTTATCCAAAGGGTTTTGTCATGTTGTCATAACACGTTGAACATGTCGAAAACAAACAGGCAAGCTAAGAACAGGTTGGTGCAGTGTACCAGAAGTATAATGAGCTTGTTATAAAGATTGACCGACTACTGAAAATCTATTCCAGTAGTCTATAAAACTAGTAACTACAAATCCATTTCAATAGTTTAGAAGCTAAATTGACTAGATGACAATTCAAGTTTGTAGTCTGAATACTGAATTAACTACTGAGTAAACTTCAGTAGTTAAAAGTCTGAAAGCATAACTATAAACAGAAAACTGAAAATCCAGAAAAACGCAAGATCCAGTTCAGTAGTCTGAACACTAGGATTACTATTGAAAAACGATATCAGTAGACTGGATACAGAACTGAATACTAGTGAAACCACAAAAAAAAAAAAATTCTGAATAGTACATTTCTGAATTAATTTCAGTAGTCTGAAAGCATAGTTAAATACTTAAAACTTCATAGTCTAAACATTAGAGTAAATACTGAAAACTACTGTTTGAACAATACAATAGACTAGTAAAAAATTAATTTTAGTACTCTGAAAGTTAAATTCAGTACTAAATAAATTTCACTGAACTCCAGGTTAATTATGGAAAATAATGTCAAGATTCTGAATGCTGAATCAGTTTAAGCATTCTGAACACGTAACTGGCTACTAAAATGTTGTTTCGTAGTCTGAACACTAGACTAACAGGTGAAAATCCATTTCAGTAGTCTTTCACGAGTTCGTCCTTACATCTAATCTGCTTGAGCAAGTAATAAGCATATTTTGGCGTGCTGTCCTGGGGAAGGGTTCCGGGCCCGGAATACAGGCCGGACCCAGAGAACTCCCCCTGCTAGTTTAGGATAGAAACAGATTAGAAGTGGGGAGTAGGGGTGGAGGAGGGATGCCAAGAAACTGTCGCTGGATGGAGGTAAGACGGCTGGCAATATATAGATGATGCGCTAATTCAATGATTGGTTAAACAAGTTGCACCTGTGCCGAATGGATTGATTATCTGATCGTGCTCCTCCCGAACCTTGTTAATAAAACATCATTTCTTGCAGTAATGAAAATTCATTTCTGAACACTAAATTACCAGTTTCAGTAGTCTGAATGGCACAGCTAACTTGTGAAAAGTATTTTGTCGTCTAAACTATTAAACAATGAACTACTGAAAATTAATTTCCATAGTTTGAGCAATATACTAACTAGTAAAAATCAATTTTAGTAGTCTGGGAAATGAATTAACAAAAATTCTGTTTAGTTGAAAATTCATTTAAGCTATCTGAATTTAATTTTAAATTAATTTTAGTATCCTGAAAGCATTGCTAACACATGTTGTAGTCTAAAATTAGAGTTACTACTTAAATTTAATCTTAGTAGTTTGAGCAACAGACTAACTAGTAAAAATTCATTTCAGTAGCCTGAATGCTAAATTGACTACTATAATTATTAATTTTTCGAACCCTAGTTTAATTACGGAAAATGAATGTCAATATTCTGAATGCAAACTGAACACATAACTGGCTACTAAAATTTAGTTTAGTAGTCTGAACACCATTAACTACTGAAAATCCATCCAGTAGTCTGAACACTAATACTGTACGTGAAAATCTATTTCAGTAGTCTGGCAGCAAAGCTGAACACAAGATTAAGTATTAAAAATACATTTCTGAACACTAAAGTACTAAATCAGTTTCAGTAGTATGAAGGCATAGTGAAACTACTGAAAATTATTTTTGTCGTCTAAACATCAAAGTAACTACTAAAAAATCAATTTCAGTAGTTTGAACAATATACTAACTAGTAAAATCCATTTCAATAGTCTGAGATCTGAATTAACTACTGAAAATTAGTAGTCTGAACAGTAGTCTGAAAATTTTGTTTAGTAGTCTAAACGCTGGTAACTACTGAAAATCCATTCAGTAGTCTGAACACTAAACTAACTGGTGAAAATCAATTCCAGTAGTATGGCAGTCGACTGCTGAATATCCAGTTTAGCTAAAGTCTGCGTTATTCTGGTTTTTGAGACTTACTAGACATGGAGTCTACATTGAAATCAACCCACCCCCTGTACTCCAGAACTGGTCCCACTGCACCCAGGTCTGTATTGTAATCCCACCTGTTACAGGCTGGAGAGATGTACTCCTGCAGGCTTCCCACCTCCTCCCTCTACCCCAAGCTGAATAAAGTCTTTTGTGTGCATGCGGCCCTTCTCTAAAGTGCGTCCATGTGAGAGCCGACTAATCCCAGCAAGCCAAACAGAGGCATGCATCGCTTTCAATGGCGAGTGGAACACGAAAAGACACCATGACTCCAGCCACCCTTGCCATGTAGAGGTTGTTGAGCTGGACAAGACTACCTTTGGCAGCAATGTGTCCCTACCGTCACCCACTCTTGATATACAAACAAGAGGGCTTTCAAAGTCAGCATGAAGCACTCTCTCAAAACTCAAGTGCGCTCTCTGGGAACTGAGCCTGCTTGCGACTACTGTAGGCGCCTGCAGTTCATTCTTACTCATCATCTCTATCCTCTACTATTTATCTTTCATCCCTTTCTCCTTAGAGCTGTCATAGCAGACATCTACACCCATACGCCCTTATCGTTGCTGGATTACACTGATATGTAAACTGGCAGCAGTTCTTAAACATTTAGGGAGATTGACAGTAATAGACTTTATTTAATTTAATGCAAATAAACAAGTTGTTCAACTAAAGTTGCACTTTTAAAATTTTGCACTATTAATTTAGAATTTTCGGAAGATGATTCATAATTGTTAATATATAACTTGTTATAAATTGTTCTTAAACCCATAATTATGCACAATTTTAGAATGCATTGTTCTCGAACAATTCTTACATTAATTGTTTTATTAAATAAGTCTAGAACAAGTTTTTGAGTAGATTGTGAAACCTAAAGTAATGAGTTTACAAAGGATTTACTAAGAAAGACTAATTTTCATTTGAATCATGAATTCAGTTGATCTTCTCCGACAACTGCCTTTTTGAAAGGAACACGGTTCTATAATTGTTCTGTAACGTCCAGATGCGTCTCCACCAGCAATCAATAGCCTTATGACTCTCAATGCATTACGAAATAAATGCTCGTCCTCCCCTTTGCTCCATCTGTTGGTTTTGAAGCCAGAGGAGGTGGTGATGATGTCAACGAGTTGTAATCTCGTTTTACCCATTCATTAAATGCCTGGTCCCATCTGGCCGACGGAAACACCGAATGCATCTAACAACGTCTCGCCCTCATAATCCCTGCAGTGAGGGCTGGAGGGGTTCAGAGACGGGGTAAGGTGTAAAATTGGAGGTTTTGTTTGTGTGTGAGAGTGTGAGTTAGAAGGAACCACCCCAAACACAACAACCACAAACGTGTTTGAACATGGCCCTCAAAACCATGCAAAAAAGCAAGCTCATCTATCTAACCCTTTGTCAACAAAAGCTTGCCAGTGACAACTGAAGTCCTTATCACAAAAACTGATTAATTTCTCTTGACAAAGAAGATTACAGCCACATTTCTCAGGGTCGCTTCGTGAAAGGCCAAGAATGTGTTATCCCCATTCTTTCGGTTAATCAGTGACTCTAAGGCGTGTTTTCATTTGAAGCACCTTGAGTACTGTGCAAAGTACCAAAAGAAAATCATGCAAGTCTCATTCATGGCTTTATACCACTGAGAACCCTTTGCCGCCTACTACGCCTAGCAGCTGCCCCATATCTGTAAGGGCCATTTTGACTGTAATTTAACATACATTTGAGGATAGATACACAGTCTTCGTGTAATAGCCTAAATATTAGCATTTTCTTAGTACTTAATTGATTATGACCTTATCGAAAATATCAGTTCATCATTTCCCAGAGCTCATTGTGACACTCATGCCAGCGGTGCATGTAGAGACAGGTGTTTAGAGCAGTCTGAGGGGCCCGTATGGAGATCACCATCAGCTTTTCACCTGTTCACACCTGCGTCCGGACTGATCTTGTATACCATCAAGTTTTCTGGAAATCACTGTTTCATTGCAATCTGCAGTATTTTCATGTTAATAAAAGAACTAAATATTACAGTTTAGTAGTTCTCATAATATATAATGTCATGAAATGTCAGATTTTGTTTATCTGCAACAAAGTCAGCTAGGCATTTATATAGTGTAGTGTTCATTACACAAAAAAATATAAAAAATTCTTGATCAACCAGTCACAGTCAAGTATTACAGAGAGATGTGGGTCAAAGATGAAAAAGGGTTTAGGCATAAAAACAATAAGAGTAATACTGCTTTAAATTGTTGTTGCATTTCCAAAAAAAGTATTTAAAAGTTTTGTTTAATGTAATTGCATTTTTGTTTTAGTTTTTCTGAGCAAAAAATTTAATATCATATATTTTTCCCAAATTTAGAAAATACACCTACTAAAATGTCATTGTGTAAAAACAAAAATCAATTTATGACATATTAAAAGACAAATTACTTTCATCCTAAATATTACTTGTAATTCTACATTTTACGTAAGCGAGTCATTTTTTACTCATTTAAAACACAATAAAATGTACTATGCTCCATTATTCTTTTATATATTTTAATATGTACAAGTCAGAATAAGCATGTTGTTTGAATTTTTACATAAATATTGCATTACACTGACAGTGTAACATTATTTCAACCAAATTTCGACATTTTATTCTCCATAAACCTTAAAAGTAGACACTTTACTTACATTTAATGCTTTCTATGGACATAAAATTAATTTTGTAAATTTCTTTATATGCGGACATCCATGTACAAAAACTTTGCATAGTAGTACTTATCATTTTACAGCTTCTCTAGGACAAATCACTTCTTGTGTTCCTTTTGTATGACTCTCTTTGGATAAAAGTGTCAATATTTTTTATCTCAGCACATGCAGTGCCACAAAAGTTTGTTGTTGTATGACTGCATGTTTAAACATCTTGATTTTCAAGCAGTGTTATATAAAACTCTTGTATATAAATCTTATATAAAAGTCCAGACGCATGGCAGCAAATCACAATATTTGATTTACTGGTGTGTTCTATTACACATGAAACAAATAACAACAAAAAGTATTGTAATTTCATACACCAGGATACTTAACGTTTCCCACCCTGAGTATGAGTGTGTGTATTTATTAGAGGAAGACAATAGAAAGTCACATGGTTTTGCCTCACCGTACCTAAAGCAGGTCATCGAGTTGTAGAGATGGGAGGGATTCATCAAGTGTTATTGGCTCAGTGGGCGGCACCTTTGCTTTCTTTGTTATGATTCAAACATTTGAACTTGAGGGAGGGCCTTAGAATGCTGACAGTCACATTGGCACAGGAACCAATTTTCATTGGCTCCTAAAGGTATCTCACCTACAATAGCCACATCTCCTACTTTCATTTAACGACTTGTTTTTAACATTGTTGCCCTGGGGTGCATTTTGTAATGAAAGACTGTTTTTGTTTACTTGTATGTCTAATTTAAGACCTGAACATTTATGAAAGTGTCCCTGATTTTAATCACAAGTCAAAGAAAGCTGTTTAGGATGAGCAGTGTGATTTGTCTTATCTTGCATACCAGTTGTTTAGTCATCCTTTGCCAACAAAAGAAAAACTAATTTCGTGCCAACCCACCCCTGACACACTCTAAAACACACTGGACTGCCCCTCTGTCCTGTTTGTGTCAGATCACTGCTCTTTGACCCTTGTGGATAATGACAGGGAATGCTAATGGCAGAGTTTGTTATCCCATGTTCTTCGTGTAATTACATTAGTCAGCTTGAGTTACACAAGACGCCGGTCTAAGAGGAAAAAACCATTGTCAATCATTGTGACAGCAGCGGGCAAGCTGGGTTATTCGTGGCTTTTATCCAATACCTGTGATAAGATGAAGTGTGAGGCATATCGCACACTTTAACAACTTTAAGTTAAACATCAACATACACTACACTAACACAGACAAATTAAATTTATTTTGTTTATCTGTGCATATGTGTGTATAATAATAAAGATTATCGTACTGAGACAATTAATACTGTTAGTTCATAAACTAATCAGTGTTTATTTTCGATTTATGATGCTAATGTGCTAATGTATTGTATTTTAATTCTTGTGTAGAAATTATGACACGAGTTGACATGAATAATTGATAAAGCAATTACATTGTCATGCTGTAAAGAAGTACACTTACGTACACAAAACATTACATCCAGTTTGCGCTTAAGTGTATTCTTAAGAATTTGTATTAACAAGTACTTATTTTGTAAGCATTGACACAGTTTGTTCATCCGTGAGGAGGAAGTGAGAGCATTTAGCATGACAGCAACCTTTGCCTGGTTATTGACAGCAACAGCACTTTACGAAGTGAACAGCTGATAGACTAAATATATACCTTACTGCAATGTCAGGTGGGGAAAAAAAACACATTCCTTTTTTGTACTTTTGTACAAAACTTGTGAGTACTGACTAAACTAAGTTAGAAGTCAAACTTTCTTTAGAAGAAATCTAGTCAATATTTCTGATGACTTTTAATTATTTTTGTGTAGTTTGGAATCAGAACAAGAGCTGCTGGTGATATCTATGATAATACAGTGTTTAAAAACACATTTTCCGGTCCTGAGAAAAAAGAAACCTATTTGTTTCATTGTTCATCCCAGAACAGAGCAAAAAATTGTAAATATGATATTGCTGTTTTGTTAGGCTGGGTGCCAGCAGACATTTTCATTAGCATTCTCCTGTTGATAAAATGACATGCTCTGTGCCTGCAGTGATGTGTCAGTTAATAGATTTGATTTCCAAGAGGCACAATTGAAAGTATATCGGATGCACCAACAGTTGCTGTGAAAGGAGTTTTTTGCACTCTGAAAAAACTTTGAGTCAAATATGGACTAAACCAACATTTGGGTTAAAACTTTAATTGAAAATTTTAACCTAACAGCTGGGTTAGTCTAAATTTTACCCAAAGTTGGTTTGAAATAACCCTGTGTGCTCTTTTTTCTGCTGTAAGCTTCCACACTCTTAAAAATAAAGGTGCTTTAAAAGGTTCTTCACAGCAATGCCATAGAAGAACCATTTTTGGTTATTTAAAGAATCATCTCTTTCTTACCCTTTTATAATCGTTCACCACAGAGAACCTTTTGTGAAACAGAAAGGTTCTTCAGATGTTAAAGGTTCTTTATGGAACCATTTAGACAAAAAGGGTTCTTCTATGGCATTGTGAAGCACCTTTATTTTTAAAAGTGCAGTCCACTTAGAATGAAGATGTCAGAACCAAGTTCTTGCATTTGTTGCTCATTTTAAACACAAAAGCCACAAATCCGCTTTGTATTACAAATGCTAAGTAATCGATGAACAAACTGTATATCAGTTTCAGCTACAATTTTATATTCAATACAATGTGCTTATGTCATCCTGCACAACTTTAGTGAACCAAACGTAGTGCACTACATACCAGACAGAGTTGGGAATGTGACCCATTTACTGGGAATGGTGACTGTCCCACACGCCTTCTCTTGTGATTTATGGCGGTGATATAATTTAGAGACACATAACTCAACTCAAAGACACACGACACCTCCATATTTGAAAGGTCTTAGCCACATTGTTTTGCCGGGGGTATTAATTGGATATACCACCTGTTCTGCAGTTGTTCCCTTAGCAAAACAGAACAGCCAGTGCGGTACTTGTGGGAGCTTTCTGTCAAATCCATCCTCTGTACATGAAAATAGTGAGATTCAGTTCAGAGGTATAGCTATGCAACTTAAGACTGCTTTAATTTACTATATTTTCTATTCTATGTTATTACAGTCAAAGCCACTTGGGTAATGCAATGCATTACATTATTAGTGTTATTAGTTTGAAACATTCTTGAAACGGTCTTCAAATTATCTTTTTGAATGTTTTATGACAGAAGAAAGTCATTTAGGTTTGAAACAACATGAGGTTGGATACTGTCACTTGAACACTTTGGAAATTAGTGAGTTTTACAATGCAAAATATGAAAATACATAAGCTATTGTGCACTTGTGTTGAAAGTATAGCAAAAGCATTTTCAGTGTAGCATAAAGGATTGTTGTCTGTTGCTAAGCAATTTAACTGTCCCACTGACCTCAGTGGCATACGCTTTAAATCAACAATGTAGAATCAACTGTCCAATCCTGAAAGTGTATTCTTGCTACACATTGTCACTGAGTGTGAAACTCAGTGTAGTTAAGGTCATGCACAATCCCATAATAAGTATCCCAATCCTTTTTGTACTTTGGAGGAAGAAAGCATTTACAGTGTTTCACGGTTGTCAAGTCTTCATTATTTCTGAGGTTTTTTTAATAGCATTAGTTCCAACAGAGAAGATGAGTTTGTGTCCTGAAGCAAGATACCAAGATGATCTGTCTAATTGTGGTGCAACTTTGTAGTAATCCTGTCTGTTAACACGCTTTCTTCTCCAACCCAAAACAGTATTTAGACTTCCTTAGAAAAGAGAATGTGAAAAGAGAATACTGTTATCTTCGGAAAGCAGCTGACTTCCAGCTGAAACATTTCAAAATTCCAGCATTCTATGGAGCTGTTTTAAGATAAAGATAAAGATATAGTTATAAAAATCATCCTCTGTATTAAAATGTAGCAGAGTTCACACCATAGCTATTACGATAAAGACAAAAACACCCAATCAGAATCAATCCATCAGACAAGCATGCGCTTGGCATAAACTGACAATATCGTCTGCTGGTGTGGACGCTAATATAGTTATATTTATAGTTATCGTAATTGGTGTGAATAGGCCTTAAGACTAGAGGCAGGTTGTGTTTTCATGGAATGTAAAACAGATTTTTTAACAAATGGTTGTTTTTTTATTTTTATCATTTTTAGATGGTATCCACCAAGTGACGGCCTTCTGTACTCTTCGTGTGACCATCATCACTGATGAAATGCTAACAAATAGCATCACAGTCCGTCTGGAGAACATGTCCCAGGAACGCTTTCTATCCCCGCTGCTCTCTCGATTTGCTGAAGGTGTGGCGGCTGTCCTCTCTACAACTCGAGAAGGAGTTTTCGTCTTCAACGTCCAAAATGACACAGATGTCAGCGGCAACATCCTCAATGTCACCTTCTCAGCCTTGCTTCCTGGAGGAGCTCCAGATCGCTACTTCCCTTCGGAAGAACTTCAGGAGCAAATCTACCTAAACCGAACTCTGTTACAGAAAATCTCCAGCCAAAGTGTCCTTCCATTTGATGACAACATCTGCCTGCGGGAACCTTGCGAGAACTACATGAAATGCGTCTCTGTGTTAAAGTTTGATAGCTCTCCACCTTTCATAGCCTCTAATACTGTTCTCTTCAGACCAATCCATCCCATTAATGGCCTGCGCTGCCGTTGTCCGGCCGGCTTTACCGGCGACTACTGTGAGACCGAGATTGACCTGTGCTACTCAGGTCCATGCCGGAACAATGGTCGCTGCCGCAGTCGAGAAGGAGGGTACACCTGCGAGTGTCTAGATGACTATACAGGTGAGTTTGCAAAACATTTATGTGTTGTAGGTGTCCAATCTTGTTCCTGGAGATCTGCTTTTCTGTAAAGTTGAGCTCCAACCCTGATCAAATCTGAACCAGTTAATTAAGATATTCAGAAGCACTTGATTAGCACTTGGTTGGAATGGAACTCTACAAGTAGGTGGACCTCCAGGAACAGGATTGGGTGCTCTTGTTTTATGGCACACATCATTTGTGTGTTTAGTGTGTACTCTTGCAGCAATATGGTTTAGGTAGAGTGGTTTGTGGTTAGGGAGCGGTGTTTTGTCAGGAGCTGAAAGAATGCTGAAGGAACCAGAGGGTAGAACTGTCAGTCACTTGGGGTAAACCACAAATAGGGAAACCACCAGAGCCACTGCCTTCAAAACCAAAAGTCAATATGTCCTTGTCACAGGTGGACAAACAGGTGGAATGATGTGCCCACCTGTGAAGGACTTACTGAGTCTTGAGCAAAGATCTTACCATGTCAAATAAAGCTTTGTGTCTTCATTTCTGATCTCCAATTCGGAGGCTCCTCTGCCATTCCTGACCACCTGCCCCTTTTTTATCAAGGCCAATTACCCCCTCTAATCATCTCCATCAAGGCTTTGAAGGTCACAGTTCAACCCCAGATATTCTGCGTCCATTATGATGGTGATGACAGCCTGCCTCTCAACATCTATCTTTTTCTGGCTTTCTCACATTAGAGGGAAACAGATCTGTCTATTTCCCTCCAAGAGAAAGATTATCCCGAGGAAATCAGGGGTCATTACAGGCACAGGGACTGCCATCCTGTTCCCCCGCCACACATAAACACCCTTTGTCCAGATCTTGTCTGGATAATGGCTGATATATAACACTGCATGAGTTGTGTGTCCATCTTCGGTATGGGAATTGGTGGTGCCATAGAGGAACTCTTGGATCGTCAAGTGCTTCCGTATGGAAAGCTGAGACTAAGTTAGGGCTGAAACTTTGATTTAAGGCCAATATAGCCAGGGCTCTTAAAATCCAGTTCTGGAAGACCAATGTCCTGTAGAATTTAGTATGAATGTAAGTTATTCTGTACAAGTTTACTTTACTTCTTATAATCCTTTGCAGGTGAGAACTGTGAAATAGATGCCCGCTCTGGTCGCTGTGTCCCTGGGGTATGTAAAAATGGAGGTGAGTGTGTCAACCTGCTAGTGGGTGGCTTCACATGCAACTGCCCCTCTGGAGAGTATGAGAAACCTTTCTGCGAGATGACGACACGCAGCTTTCCCGGACAGTCCTTCATTACCTTCCGAGGCCTGAGACAGAGATTCCACTTCACTGTCTCCTTCATGTAAGTACGGGCTATAATTTTCAAGAAAATTGTTCATGACCTCTATGTCATGCCCCTGTTTACCTTCGTGTTACACTGACACATAGCTTTGCATGCTCTAAAGTGTAATTTGTTGAAAAAGTTGCATAAGGAGCCCTTGAGCTTTTTTGGCTAGCCAGCATGTCTGGACTTATCTTCTACTCATTCTGGGTCATACATGGATAATCCTGATGTGAAGCTTAAATACATTTTGGCCGTTCTGTAAAAAATAATTTTAGCCTATTAACTGTTGGCTTTATAAAGCTTAAAAGACATATGGATAACTTGTTTAAAGATTAAGCTTCTGATGTATTAAGCAACAAATGTTGAGACAGGGTCACTAGAGAAATATTTGGGCTCCTGTGCTGTGTAAAAACAGGAAGGGCTACGTGTTGAGAGAGCGCTATCAGTGTTTTTCTTTATTTGTATCATCTTCCTGTAGAGCAGCTGGTCTCTGACTCCTCTGCCCTCTGTGCCACAGCCCAGGCTTGATAGAGGTGGGATGTGCCGCCCAGGGCAGAGGAACCACTTCCTGTTTCTGGACCACTGGCCTTACGTTCACTTCCTCTCTGATTTTTTTCTTTTCCTCCCTTGATTAGTAGATGTTATTTCTTCTGTCTGGCTTGGAGGTTTCTTGTAGCTCAATTGAAGTCTTGAGTGCAGTTAAACCTTGATAGATGTAAAGATTTATGAGGGGGTAGTGCAAACGTTCAATAAAACCTGTAGTTCTGGTTGTTCTAATCAATGTGTTTTTTTTTTCTGTCCAGGTTTGCTACAAGAGAGAGAAACGCCCTTCTTCTCTACAACGGTCGTTTTAATGAGAAACACGACTTCATCGCTGTGGAGATCATTGAGGAACAGATTCAACTCACCTTCTCAGCCGGTACTACAGTCCTACCAGTGTTACAACTGGGAAGCTCAGATCAACTTAGGGTCAACATTAGTTAGCACCAAATCTAGAGATGTGCCGATATGATAAGCCATTGAATATTTTTATCCTATGGCAGATAAACTGAAAATCTATATGTAAATACATGGGAAATGATCATGCACATATAAATATCCAATAGCATGCTTTACTCAATTATGTGAACACAACTTTTTTAGCCATAAGCTCGATTTCAAAATGCATGTCGCACCACTATTCATAAAACAATGGAAGTTATGCATTCTCAGCTTTATAATTTCATAGCATTTACATTACATTTACATTTATTCATTTAGCCGACGCTTTTATCCAAAGCGACTTACAATTGGGAATACAACAAGTGATTCATCCTAAGGAGGCAGATCAACATAGGAAGTGTTCAAAAATACCATATATCAGGCGTTGTTAGAAGAGTGCAGGCTAGAAGGAGAAGATCAAGAAAGAGAGGAAAAACAGGCTAGAAGGGAGGATATTTTTTTTTTTTTTTTTTTTTTTTTTTTTTTATTGAGTCAGATAGTGTCGAAAAAGATGGGTTTTCAGCAGTCGTTTGAAAGCTGTTAAGGAGTCTGCATTCCGGATAGGGGTGGGAAGATCATTCCACCAGGCAGGAACGTTGAACGAGAATGTTCTGGACAGTGATTTAATACCTCTCTGTGGTGGTACAATGAGGCGTCTTTCACTAGAGGATCTCAGTCTTCTGGAAGGAGTGTAGATGTGTAGTAGTGAATGGAGGTAGGCAGGTGATGATCCGGTGGCTGTCCTATAGGCCAGCATCAGTGTCTTGAATTTGATGCGTGCTGTAACCGGTAGCCAGTGCAGGGATATGAAGAGAGGTGTAACATGGGCCTTTTTGGGCTCGTTGAAGACCAGTCGTGCTGCTGCATTCTGAATCATTTGTAGAGGCTTGATTGTACATGCTGGAAGACCAGCTAAAAGAGCATTGCAGTAGTCCAGCCTGGAAATGACCAGGGCCTGGACGAGGAGTTGTGTAGCATGCTCTGTTAGGAAGGGCCTGATCTTTCTGATGTTGTACAATGCAAACCTGCAAGATCGAGCGGTCTTAGCTATGTGGTCTTTAAAAGTCAGTTGGTTGTCAAAGATAACACCCAGATTTCTGGCTGAAGTTGATGGGGTAATTGTTGATGAACCTAACTGGATGGAGAAGTCATGCTGTAGAGATGGAGTGGCAGGAAAGATAAGGAGTTCCGTCTTTGCTAGATTGAGCTGTAGATGGTGTTCCTTCATCCATGCAGAGATATCCGCTAGGCAACCTGAGATCCGTGCAGCTACCGATGGATCGTCTGGTTTGAAAGAAAGATAGAGCTGTGTGTCATCAGCATAGCAATGGTAGGAGAAGCCATGTGCCTGTATGATGGGGCCCAGAGATGTAGTGTATATGGAGAAGAGGAGAGGTCCAAGAACTGAACCCTGAGGAACCCCAGTGACCAGTTGATGAGTTTTGGATACCTCGCCTCCCCAGGCCACTCTGAAAGACCTACCAGAGAGGTAGGATTTGAACCAGCGAAGTGAAGTCCCTGTAATACCCAGCATTGAGAGGGTGGACAGGAGGATCTGGTGATTCACAGTGTCAAAAGCTGCAGATAGGTCCAGCAAGATGAGTACCGATGATTTGGACTCAGCTTTTGCCGTCCGCAAGGCTTCAGTGACAGACAGTAGCGCAGTCTCAGTTGAATGGCCGCTTCTGAACCCTGATTGGTTAGAGTCCAGTAGATTGTTCTGTGAGAGGAATAAGGATAGCTGGTTGAAAACAGCCCGTTCCAGTGTTTTTGCTATGAATGGAAGGAGGGAGACAGGTCTGTAGTTGTCTATGAGTGAGGAGTTAAGTGTAGGTTTTTTGAGCAGTGGGGTTACCCGGGCCTGCTTAAATGTAGTGGGAAAAGTGCCTGTGAGAAGAGATGTGTTGATGATGTGTGTGAGCGCCGGTAGGATTGTAGGGGAGATTGCTTGGAGAAGGTGTGAGGGGATAGGATCTAAAGGACATGTCGTCGGATGGCTGGAGAGGAAAAGTTTGGTTACTTCTGCCTCCGAGCAAGGACAGAAGGAGAAGTGGGGGGTTCCAGCCGTGATTGTGGTCAATTTTAGTTCCTGTATGTGTGGAGCTGAGAACTTATTATTGATCGATGTAGTTTTGTCTGTAAAAAATGTGGCGAAATCATCAGCTGTTATAGAAGTTGTGGGAGGTGGTGGAGGGGGACAAAGCAGTGTATTAAATGTTTTGAAAAGGTTGCGTGCGTCCGGGGAATTGTTGATCCTGTTGTGGAAGTATGAAGATTTGGCTGTATGTACTTGGGTAGCGAAAGATGAGAGCATAGACCGATACATACTGAGGTCGGATGGATCCTTAGATTTGTGCCATTTTCTCTCAGCTGCCCTAAGTTTGGAACGATGCTCACGAAGAACATCGGATAACCAAGGGGTTGTCGGAGCAGATCGTGCTGGCCTGGAGGAGAGAGGGCATATAGCATCTAGACAGGAGGTAATAGTGGAGCATAAGGTGTCAGTTGCTGCATTAGTGTCCAGGGATGAGAAGTGAGTAGGAGAGGGAAGGGAGGAGGATACTAAAGAAGAAAGATGGGAGTGTGAGAGAGAGCGTAGGTTTCTTCTAAAAGTAACAGGTAGAGGGGTTGGGAGTGCACAAGTAGCAAGATGTAGGTCAAATGTAATGAAGAAGTGGTCAGAGATGTGTAGGGGTTTGACCACAATATTGTCTGAAATACAATTTCGCATGTAAATGAGATCAAGTTGGTTGCCAGATTTATGAGTGCATGTAGTGATAACACGTTGTAGATCAAATGAAGCTAGAAGTGAATTGAAGTCAGCAGCATAGGGTTTGTCAAGGTGAATGTTGAGGTCCCCAAAGACTAGAAGTGGGCTGCCATCCTCTGGAAACGAGGACAGCAGCCCATCCAGCTCTTCTAAGAAGATGCCAAGTTGAGTAGGAGGGCGGTAGATTACCACAATGTGGAGTTCGATAGGAGATGTTACAGTGATTGTATGAGATTCAAATGAACTATAATTGCATAGAGGAGAATGGGTTGAGTATTTCCAGTTGTTAGAAATAAGAAGTCCCGTCCCCCCACCCCTTCCAGTCTGACGAGGGGTGTGAGAGAAGGAAAAGTTATTAGAAAGAGCAGCTGGGGTTGCAGAGTCTTCTGGACGAATCCAGGTCTCAGTCAAGCCTAGAATGCTCAAACCAGATTGCACAGAAAATGCTGAAATGAAGTCAGATTTGTTGACAGCTGATTGACAGTTCCAGAGTCCAACCGTGAAAGAGAAAGGTTCAGTGGAAGAAGTGTCGATAGGACGCAGGTTAGAAATATTGCGTCGACGTGTGCGTGTGATATTAGTGCGGTGTGAAGAGACCACCGGAATGAGTTGGAAACACATGATAGAGGAGGACAGAAAGAAGAGTGAAATAAAGGAGAGGAGTACTTAAGTGCGTTGTCGGTGTCGTTGCTCGGAGAAGTCGCGCAGGAAAAGTCGCAGTCTTTACTCTCGTCGGTCTTCACGCGAGGAGGCTGAACGCTTCCGCTGACGCTTCAGCGTCAGCTGTTCTGACGCAGTTAAATAGACAACCAAACAGTGCTTCAATGATAAAAGCTAGGGACGCCTCCTAGGCTCAGTGAGCCGCGAATGTCTCGCCCGCACGCAAAATGGCTCAATCGAAACTCAAAAAGCAACAGCTTCGCACTTGTAATAGCTCCAGAAGGGAACGATATGACAAAAACAAAAGCTTCCCTTGGCCGTACGCTCAGTTATCAATTTTAATGATTGCAATAAAAACTAGAATTTAAAGCAAAAACAATCGCAGGACAAATAACAGAAGAACACTCCTTTTCTAACAGTGAATAGATGTAAATAAAACAAACGAATAATTAAATAGAACAACAGAGTACTTTAAGAAGCAGCTCAAAATTAATATTAACGAATAAGTGAATAGAAACTACAGAGTGCGTTTTAGAAGCAGCTCAAATTTAATATTAACCAATAAGTAAATAGAAACTACAGAGTGCGTTTTAGAAGCAGCTCAAATTTAATATTAACCAATAAGTAAATAGAAACTACAGAGTGCGTTTTAGAAGCAGCTCAAATTTAATATTAACCAATAAGTAAATAGAAACTACAGAGTGCGTTTTAGAAGCAGCTCAAATTTAATATTAACCAATAAGTAAATAGAAACTACAGAGTGCGTTTTAGAAGCAGCTCAAATTTAATATTAACCAATAAGTAAATAGAAACTACAGAGTGCGTTTTAGAAGCAGCTCAAATTTAATATTAACCAATAAGTAAATAGAAACTACTTTTAGAAGCAGCTCAAATTTAATATTAACCAATAAGTAAATAGAAACTACAGAGTGCGTTTTAGAAGCAGCTCAAATTTAATATTAACCAATAAGTAAATAGAAACTACAGAGTGCGTTTTAGAAGCAGCTCAAATTTAATATTAACCAATAAGTAAATAGAAACTGCAGAGTGCGTTTTAGAAGCAGCTCAAATTTAATATTAACCAATAAGTAAATAGAAACTACAGAGTGCTTAAGAGAACAGCGGCTTAAAATTAATACTTAGGAATAAGTAATTAAACAGAAACGACAAAGTGCTTTTAGCAGCAACTCTAAGTAACGACCGCCTAGTGAAATAGTATTAAAGTAGACACTTACGCGCCGTCGTTCTTTCTCGTCTGAGGACTGAACTCACTTTCCCGCAGTATGGAAAGTAAGCAAACTATTTAAGCAGTATTCTCGCTAGCCACGCCTCCTAGGCTCAGTGAGCCGCGAATGTCTTGCCCGCACGCAAAATGGCTCAATCGAAACTCAAAAAGCAACAGCTTCGCACTTGTAATAGCTCCAGAAGGGAACGATATGACAAAAACAAAAGCTTCCCTTGGCCGTACGCTCAGTTATCAATTTTAATGATTGCAATAAAAACTAGAATTTAAAGCAAAAACAATCGCAGGACAAATAACAGAAGAACACTCCTTTTCTAACAGTGAATAGATGTAAATAAAACAAACGAATAATTAAATAGAACAACAGAGTACTTTAAGAAGCAGCTCAAAATTAATATTAACGAATAAGTGAATAGAAACTACAGAGTGCGTTTTAGAAGCAGCTCAAATTTAATATTAACCAATAAGTAAATAGAAACTACAGAGTGCGTTTTAGAAGCAGCTCAAATTTAATATTAACCAATAAGTAAATAGAAACTACAGAGTGCGTTTTAGAAGCAGCTCAAATTTAATATTAACCAATAAGTAAATAGAAACTACAGAGTGCGTTTTAGAAGCAGCTCAAATTTAATATTAACCAATAAGTAAATAGAAACTACAGAGTGCGTTTTAGAAGCAGCTCAAATTTAATATTAACCAATAAGTAAATAGAAACTACAGAGTGCGTTTTAGAAGCAGCTCAAATTTAATATTAACCAATAAGTAAATAGAAACTACAGAGTGCGTTTTAGAAGCAGCTCAAATTTAATATTAACCAATAAGTAAATAGAAACTGCAGAGTGCGTTTTAGAAGCAGCTCAAATTTAATATTAACCAATAAGTAAATAGAAACTACAGAGTGCTTAAGAGAACAGCGGCTTAAAATTAATACTTAGGAATAAGTAATTAAACAGAAACGACAAAGTGCTTTTAGCAGCAACTCTAAGTAACGACCGCCTAGTGAAATAGTATTAAAGTAGACACTTACGCGCCGTCGTTCTTTCTCGTCTGAGGACTGAACTCACTTTCCCGCAGTATGGAAAGTAAGCAAACTATTTAAGCAGTATTCTCGCTAGCCACGCCTCCTAGGCTCAGTGAGCCGCGAATGTCTCGCCCGCACGCAAAATGGCTCAATCGAAACTCAAAAAGCAACAGCTTCGCACTTGTAATAGCTCCAGAAGGGAACGATATGACAAAAACAAAAGCTTCCCTTGGCCGTACGCTCAGTTATCAATTTTAATGATTGCAATAAAAACTAGAATTTAAAGCAAAAACAATCGCAGGACAAATAACAGAAGAACACTCCTTTTCTAACAGTGAATAGATGTAAATAAAACAAACGAATAATTAAATAGAACAACAGAGTACTTTAAGAAGCAGCTCAAAATTAATATTAACGAATAAGTGAATAGAAACTACAGAGTGCGTTTTAGAAGCAGCTCAAATTTAATATTAACCAATAAGTAAATAGAAACTACAGAGTGCGTTTTAGAAGCAGCTCAAATTTAATATTAACCAATAAGTAAATAGAAACTACAGAGTGCGTTTTAGAAGCAGCTCAAATTTAATATTAACCAATAAGTAAATAGAAACTACAGAGTGCGTTTTAGAAGCAGCTCAAATTTAATATTAACCAATAAGTAAATAGAAACTACAGAGTGCGTTTTAGAAGCAGCTCAAATTTAATATTAACCAATAAGTAAATAGAAACTACAGAGTGCGTTTTAGAAGCAGCTCAAATTTAATATTAACCAATAAGTAAATAGAAACTACAGAGTGCGTTTTAGAAGCAGCTCAAATTTAATATTAACCAATAAGTAAATAGAAACTGCAGAGTGCGTTTTAGAAGCAGCTCAAATTTAATATTAACCAATAAGTAAATAGAAACTACAGAGTGCTTAAGAGAACAGCGGCTTAAAATTAATACTTAGGAATAAGTAATTAAACAGAAACGACAAAGTGCTTTTAGCAGCAACTCTAAGTAACGACCGCCTAGTGAAATAGTATTAAAGTAGACACTTACGCGCCGTCGTTCTTTCTCGTCTGAGGACTGAACTCACTTTCCCCACATAGCATTACTTCCCCACATAGCATTACTCACATAGCATTAATGTAAACAACAAACAATCTTCTATGGCCAGTTTTTCCTTGCAATTCAACTGTAGAGTTTTGGAGAGCATGTTAGCTAAATTGTCAACATGTTTACAGCTAGCTACATGAATAATAACTGTCAGCTTTATGGCACAGACATATGAAGGTAACTCTATCGTCCCCTCGAGTACAGAGGTTTGTTACAACAACAGTAACACACCTTAAGCATGCACAAAAGGACTATGCACTTCCAATATGTTAGCCAAGCGTTCTGGTCTGTATGTCAAATTCACTCTTGGGACAACATCCAGTAGTGTTGACAATATATGCTAACACAAGATGACGTTGTGATACGTTAAACAGCTTGTTTGTGTAGCCATGTGTCACTTACAGAGACAATTGCTCTAGGTTAATGTGTTTACGACAAAGGATTTATAAGTTGTAAAGTGTCCGAACCTTAATGAGGCTATGCAGTGACCCAGATGGTCTTTCCAAATGTTGGAGACACACACACACACACACTCACACACACGTACACACACACTTTAGCTCACAAGTGGTTATAAATAACACAAGATGAGCACAGCCCTAAAATGGGACTGTTGATCTTATAGCACACATAAATCTTTCCCAGACAAAGAGAACAATGCTGTGTCATGCTGTGGAGCCTGTTTTACATGCTGTAACCCATGACACTTGTACTAAAACTGTTCTTTTGACCATTTCAAGGGGGCTGGCCCACCTTTTTTTAGCTTTTCAGTGATCAAAAATCTAAATGAGTATATGGCTTAGGCAGTGTTGCAATTGTTTACCAACGGGGCCACAATGTTCGGTTGTTTATTACTGATTCTTTATGAATACCAATAGAGGCTCCTGCCTTGGGTAAATATTCCTCTAAACCCAAAGTACATTTTTGCTCCCCTGCCCTTTGAATGAACTCCATTGATGAGACAGAATATCTAAACATGATTAATAGTTGTTATGTTAGCAGCTTTGTGCTGTAGCTACTAACTGACTTTATATTGTAGCAGAGGTGACAAAGTCACAATACAAGTAACACCTTCAGCGCATACCACAACATACCGATTGAGCTATATCTGTTTTTATGTTATACTCATAATTGTAACATGTTACCAACTTTTCCAACTTAATATTAACGTAATAATGTTAACATAATTAACATGCAGTGTTAGAAACTAACTAAATGTATTTTAGTAAATTTGTTCAAGGAACTCTGGGTATTAAGACTTGTATGGCCTAATATAACATAAATGATGTCTCTTATTGAAATATGTAGTAGATTTACATTATTTTAAAAATCCACATCGTTATATACATATTTTGGACTGGGGGGGGGGGTTTACGTAGAATGGTTGCACTCGGAATACACAACTTAGAATATATGTTGTCTTTAATGGGTTTTCTACTATATATTTCAGTAAGAGACATAATTTAGGCTATATATACAAGTCTTAATACCCAAGGTTTCCTCTCAGACAGCAAATTTGTTTGAAAAAAGATTCACAGATTTATTTGAGCCCCTATTGCTGTTTTGTCACCGTTCTCAACATAACTCAGTTACTCAGTTAACTTTTAATTAGTTGTATTTAGTGTAACTTTATTTGTTAAATTATAGAAGCCCATTTCTTCTAAATAAAAAATAAAAATATCTCACAATGAAAACTTTTTTTTTTGCAGTTGTGAGTGTACTTCTCGCATTTTGGAATTTTTCTTGTCAGAATTCCATAATACAAACAATTGCGACTTATAAAGTCAGAACAGCAGGATATAAAGTCAGAATTGTGAGATAAACTCGCAATTCTAAGAAAAAAAAGTCAGATTTGTTTCAAAGGTTTCAGTTCAAAGGTTTTTTCTTGCAATTGTGAGTTTATGTCATGCGATACTGAATTTATAACTTGCAAAATCACACACTTCTGAGAAAAAAGTCAGAACTGAGAGTTTATATCCCACAATTCTGACTTAATTTCTCAGAATTGCAAGTTTACATCTCGCAATTCTGACTTTTTAACTCACAATTCTTTGTTTATATCTTACAATTTTAACAAAAAAGTCAGAAGTGCCAGATGTTAACTCGCAATTGTGAGAAAAAAAGTCAGAATTGTTTTATTCAGTGGCGGAAAACGGGCTTATATAATAAACAGCTTAAGTGTAGTTTGTTGCTTTTAGTTAGCAGCTTGTATAGCTAACCATTTTTTCTTAGCTTGAATGTGTTATGTAACTATTTCTCCTGTCATTTAAATTAACATTTTGTTCCTGTCTTTCTCTCCTAGGTGAAGCTAAAACAACTGTTGCACCTTTTGTACCAGGCGGAGTTAGTGATGGCCAATGGCATTCGGTTCAGCTTCACTACTACAACAAGGTAAGACATTAAGTTTCGCATTTAGTTATCGGAATAGAGTTGTTCCTGAAGATTCTCGCTTATTCTGGAAAAACAGAAAAGGTCATGAATGCTGTTTGTTCCCACGATGGTTTTCTTACTTTCTACTTGCATCTGACCTGAGGAAGACAGGAGATTATTTAGCAGTTATCGGATTCTCCATGTTTGAATTGCATTGCATTTCACTCAACTGGAGATTGTTTTCAAATGCTTCCACACCCAAAGGCAACAGCGAGTTAGCACGACATTGCATAATTAAGCCTAAATGTGCTTACTTGCATGTTTTTGCATGCATTGGTTACTCTTCTGCAAGAAGATTACGAGTAGAGTTTATCTAGCATTGCCCTGACCCATGTGACAGTCCCAGAAAGACAATCTACTAACTGGAGGCCACAGGATTCGTGTAAAGCTTCAAAAAAACGAATGCACATGGGTAACAAAAGACACAGTCGTCTTTATTTCTGTCCTGTGATTCTCGACTCTTCCAAGCCCAGAACATCAGAAACTGAATATGCCATTGTGATGTGCCAGAAGTCTTCCTGCTTGTAAGAGATTCCAACTTGAGTTTCATAATCCCGCTTTAAAGATTGTTTTCCACATATTCTTCAAGCATATCCTTGAACTCGTATAAAGTGAGCAGTAGCTGGCGACGGAAACAATGAGGAGGTTTCGAATTTCAAGGGAGACGTTTTAATTCACTGCAAAGAGGCTAATGCAGTTTTTCTGTAATTACGTAAATTGTTGACGATATCTCCGAGTAGTGAATTGTTGGATCTTTCTAAAGATACGACAACAGAAACATTTAAATCTCAGGTGTTAAGCTATTTTAAATTTTACATTGCATTGCTATTGAGTTTTGAACACGCATTTGAGCAAACTGCATATTAAATTACAAGTATTTGTAGTACAAACATGAATGCATCTGGACTTGGCAACCACACAATACATCATGCATCATGTGAGAGAGTTTTGGACCCATATAAGCACCAAAAATCCAGTTTCGTTTGCAGTGTAAATTGTTTCCTATGCAGTATACTATGGTTGTGACTGAGGACATGCTAGTTTGAAGAACTGTTATGTTCAGCCTGAGTTGCTATTGGTGGAACACACACGTTTACAAGGCTCTAAATAAACACAACTCATAGTGGGTGCCGAGAAGGTGTTAGACCACCAGCCAAGTGGGAGTCCCCACACACGCCTGTGTCAAAAATACTCCACCTGCCTCCAACACACACACTCACACACACAGAGTAAAAAGTCACAGGGAGGCCATAGACGCAGCAAGTGTGTGACAGCTTCAGCTGTTGTCGAGTGTGCACTGTGATTTACTATAGTGAATTGTTTAAACACACACACAATGGGCCTTATTTGTCAACCAAACGTAGAAACAAGTGCAGATGATAAGGTTCACGTGTGATTCATGAAACATTTGTATGTTGGCAATTCCATTGTACTAAGGATTGTACGTTGATAAATTTGATGGCTGAAAACAATCGTCATTTCAATATCGCGCCCCTAAAAACACCTTGGTTTAGAAACCTTGGCCCTGGAGATTGTAGCCACCGCTCATGCTCATATTAATAAATTCCAAGATTTCCAATTTTCTCATGTACATTTGTTTCATAAATGACGCCCATTGGCACAGAAGAGCCAGTCTCTGTGAGAATAACCAACAGTAGGGTCACGTTTGGAGTTGGAGGTGAAACTGCCTCGAGCCATGTCTTTGAGTGTGAGAACTGTCAAGAGCAGATATACTGTCCAGATCTAAAGACATTCCTCCACAATCAGTTAATGCTTTCCCTGATTATCACCTCTGCGCAGCGCCAGAGAGAGGCCTGTTGGGATTTCAGAGGATTTCAGATGGAATCTGCTCATACTTTCGCAACCTTTTAAGGTACCGCTGTACTTAAGGGAACTTATAGAAAGACAAAGTGCCTTACTCATACCTAATGCCCAGTGCTGAATTTATGGGGTCAGATGGGGACTAAATAAAAAGCCTGTCAGCAGCTACATACTAGAGTGTATGCTATGTCAAAGAACACTGCAAATACATTTATTTCAAAATGGATGGTGCGTCAAAAGAAAAATGCGTTTGTGAAAGTGATGCTATGTGACCAATTGTTTGTCCAGTAAGCATTTAAGAAAGAATATTATTTAGGTTGCTAGCTATAAAAATGTTGACTGACTTTAACCCACTTGCTTGGCAAAAATCTTACAAACTATTGTGCTGCCATGCCAGTAAGCCAGGAAGACAAAACTGACCACAGAAGAAGACGGTTTATATTAATGCTTGATATAGCACACCTTGTGGCAAAGCTGATAATTACATTTTGACACATTTCGAAACAATATGGCTTCATTGCGTTTGTGTTTTTAGACATCTATCTATGTTTGTGATAATATGTGAATAGATGCTTCACTGATGATTTCATAATAAAGAAGGCAGAAAAGAAAATTTCTAAAATTTTGGGAGGTCATAAACTCTAGATGTTGGCAAATTTCCTCTCAAACAGCAAGATACATTAATATTTATAGATTTTCATTGTATTTTAACAGTGTACAACCAACATTTCACCAATAAATTATTATTAGACAGCATTTTTAGACATTGTTTTGACATATATTCAAGTATTAGTCAAATGAAAATTTAGGCTTTGCCTTTCACACATTATAATAATACTTCAGACAATTGCTGTTTTTACTGTATGCTTGATCAAATATATGCAGTCTTGGTGAGTATAATTAAAATAACCGTACCTACCCCAAACCTTCGACTGATAGGGTATATTATGTGTTTAGTAATGTATGGTAGTATAGCTACATCGGACTATTGAAATCCATGTTCAAATAATTGTGTGCTTCTGTATTTATAGTGACTGCACACGTTGCAGTTCTCACAGTTAATTTCAGACCTTTCAATTTTCCTGCGGCTTAGAACTGGATTCCAGCTTAGTACTCATTACATCCTGGAAATATATTACAGACACTAATCTAAATTCCCAGACATCCCCATATAACTGTAAGTCTTACTCACTTAAGAGTTTCAGCTGTTAAGATATATACAGTGCCTTGCAAAAGTATTCATACCCCTTCATTTTTTTCACATTTTGTTTTGTTGCAGCATTATGTTAAACTGCTTTAAATTAGTTTTACCCCACATCAATTTACACTATGGAGTGTGTGCCTTTCTAAATCATACTCATTCAAAGGAATTTGCCACAGTTTAACTCCACTCGAAGTGTAGTAACATCTAGAAGCAATATGAATGCTCCTGAGCTAAATTTTGAGTGTCCCAGAAAAGGGTATGAATACTTATGCAACGGGATCTTTTCAGTTTTTTTATTTTTAACAAAATTGTACAAATGTTAAACATTTTTTTCTTTGCCATTATGGAGTAGGAAGTGTAGATTGATGTGGGAAAAAAAGTAATTTAAAGTATGAATAATTTTGCAAGGCACTGTATATATATATATATATATATGATTAATTTTAATACTCATAGATGGACAAATAAATGTAGTTTGTCCGTGTGACTTTCCCATTTTTTACAAACATCATGTTCTTATATTTAGACCCCTACAGAGAATTGCTTAGTACCAAGGTGCTTATGTACATACAAAACTGGAAAAGTGCATCATGTACTACAGTAGATATAAACATAAAACCTGATTTACCACAGGCCCAACTGAACTCAATTCAGTTCAACTTGCCTTCATTTCTAAATCATTTTTAGAATGAGATCAAAGCGCAATGGTTTCACTAAGCAGATTAACAGGGTGGCAGTACTTGAGTACGTGCACTTAGTGAGTGAACAGGAGACCACTAGGAAGAAACTAAATGATGAACCATTCTCTGGTTAGCATGCTAAAACAACTTGTCCAGATTGCCTAATAAAACTGTTGCAAAGTATTGAAATTAAAGTGAGTGGATTTAGGGTTTAAAGGCAAGCATGAAGCATGCAGGTCATAGTAAAGGGTGCCAGCGCACATTTAATTTAGCCTACGGATGGGTGTAACGGAAGCAGGCAGGTTTGCTGGGAGGTCATGAACTATAGATGCTGGAAAATGTTCAGATTTAGCTTAAAAAAATCAGTAATAAACACATTTTCTCTGTGAATGAGTTTACTTAACAAAGCATGTTATAACCACAATGAAGAGAAAATTGGTTGCCCTTTTTTGCATTTTGAGATCATTTTTTCTTCAATTTGTCCATGTCACTTAAAAAATGCTTGATTTTAGACACATTCATGCTAAAGCTTTCCTAGCAGAATAAGTTCATCTGACACCAAAGTTCAGTTTGTTTAGTTGGGGTGAAAGCTCTAGAATATCCTCAAAAATGTAGATTATTGTAGTGCACAATGTATGAAGGGATGAAAACTACACATATAATTGTTATCGATAACATTGGCATTAGCATCTTTAGCGTAGCTGCCCCTAGAACTTGATCAAGCATTTTGCCTTGGTGACACATCTAAAAAAAAGTATAGTTTAGCAATTATGTAACAAATATTGATCTCAGTATTTCAGATCGACTCAGATCAAAATTGTACTTAGACATCGAGCTCAGGAATTTACATGAAGGTTTTTTAATTTGATTGAGTCATGAAAACATTTATTAATGGATTGTTTGGTTGCATGCAAATGCAGTTTTGGATGACTAAATATGGACAAAAGTAAAAGAGAGAATTGGGTAGAACTTAACCTGGCTCAGACCAAGCAGTCAAACCAAGTCATTAGTCCTTGGTTGTTCATAGTGGTATATTAGTGCTTTGGGGCTGATTTTACTAGCGTCTGCTGCTGCTATATAAGGGCTTTCAACATCTGTGGGCTTGAAGGGCTTCATCATACATTCTAATTTCCGCTTTCTCTCCCGTGGTCTACGCAGGACAGCCTGCACCTGCTGGACTCCAGTGGGGTGCTGAGCGTCCATCTCTATACCGCCTGGCTGGAGCTCACGCATAAGGAGGTACCGTATCCAGTGACGTAGCGTAGCTCTGCGGTGGCGGTTCCTGCTATCCTTCCGGCCTCAGGGTCCGCATTTACAAAGCGTCTCAGCGTATCAGTTTTGTGCTCAGTTATATAGAGACAAAGGGCAGCATTGGCAGGAGGCAATCAAATCCCAAATCTGCTTATGTAGTTTGAGAAGCTTTGTGAATACAGACCCACATCTTCTTCTCTGACTCCAACAGCTTGTGTCTGTGTCCAAAGAGATTCATTAGTAGGGATGGGAATCTCGAGGAAATTTACGATCAGGCTCAGTTTCCACTTAGTGAGTTTGTTAGTACTTCCTTTAAGAATTATTAGGGATGAAGTAGTGACTGCCATGAATAAGTTAAAAACGGTTCTAACCTATTCGGTCAAGGAGTGTTTTGATTTCAGTAACTAATTAGTTAGTTTGTGAATCAAACCAAACTGGTTTTGCTGTGCCGCTGCTAAAAATACTTGACTACTCATGGAGTTTTGTCTGCATGGTTAGAAGAATGCAGATCTACCGTCTGCAGGATAAATTGGGTTTAAAGAGGTCCAACGGAATTAATCACTTGATATTAACAACTTGTTGCAGAACAAATTGTTTCTACTGATAAATCCTCAATTATATTTGTAATATAATTTTAACTAACTCCCAGTTGTGTGTCAGCACATTGAAAATGTGTTTCCTGTATTCTATGAACACATTTTTAATGTGTGAGAAATGCAGGAAGTTGGATGAAGTGTTGAAATTGAGGCCAACCCAAACGAGACTGATGTATTATGAAGATATCTTCTATTTTTGTCACCATAGTTCAGCTCAGGTAACTACAAGGAATAAGGTTGATAGCTGTAGGAATGTTGCATGTAGTAATATAGTGATCCCTTTCCCATATGGAAAACCAGTGTGTCTCCACCACATAGAAAAGGTGTTGGGATCACCCAGATGTTTTAAACAGGGAAATGGGTCAGGAGAGAGGATGAGAGACACAGCGAGAAAGCACGTCACACCCTGTAGAGGAAGGAAGAATGACATCATGACACTCCGTGCAGCTATACAAAGCTGCTGTTTGTTCAAATCTCTGCATGAAGACAGTACCTATAGAAGACATGACGCAATTGACTGAGTTCTTGTAGCTGACTGAATTTTAGGTTGAGAATTTGTGCAAACCAAACCAAAAGTATTTTCTTACGGTGTGTTCACACTTGTAGATTGGTAGATTTGGTTTGGAACAAAAAAGAAAATGATACATTTGGTCCTGGTCCACTTAGCGTTCAAACTGGCATTTTTGACCGCAAACCAAAAGATACCAAACCTAAAGGCATAGTGATATGGTTACAACCTGATTGGTCAGGTTAAATGCCATATATTTAGTAACGGAACTCACCGATCGCTCTAAACAAAAGGAAAAGGTAAGTCCGACTTAAAGCGACGAATATTGTTGCGTGTATGTGATTTTATTTTACCACCTGCAAACTCACAAAGAGCTCGTAAAAGTGAGCACTTTACCTCCTCGTTACTCTATGTTTGCCCTCTGCTCATTTAGTTTTGGATAACACTGCATCAGTGTTGTTTTTGACAACCATCTTAGATTTAGTCTTAGTCTTCGTCTTTTGGACCAAAATGCTTCTTAGTTTTAGTCAAATTTTAGTCACTTCTATATGTGATAGTTTTAGTCCAATTTTAGTCGAAGAAAAGTCAAAAAGGTTTTAGTCTAGTTTTAGTCGACGAAAAGTCAAAAAGGTTTTAGTCTAGTTTTAGTCAAAAAAAGGCAAAAAATTAGTCTTTTAACAAATTAATGTAGGTCAGTAAGTATTTTGCTGTTGGGTAGTGTCACTTATAAGTTCTGAAAATAGCAGATCTATAGTTCAACACAATGTGAGCTTCCGGATTGACTATTTTCACCAATAATTACAATAATGAAGGAATGTTTTAGAACATAAAAGACAAACAAGGATGGAATGCTAAAACGGCTTGCCATACTAGTATAGCAAAGAGTATTTAATGCTAAAACGGCTTGCCATAGCGTCAGATACTTTTTAAGTTTTAATTGGCATGCACAATAAGCGGAAATGTCATGCATTTTAAACGTCTGACGGACCACCCACTAACATTTTCGTCTATTCTCGTCTCGTCAACGAAAACTCACACACGTCTCGTCATGTTTTAGTCATCAACGAGCCATTTTTATCTCGTCATCGTCTCGTTATCGTCATGAAAAAAAGTGGCGTCAACGAAATGATTTCGTCATCGTCATCGTTGACGAAAACAACACTGCACTGCATGTTCCCTTCGTAAATTCATGTCGCATAGCGTTGCATCTTGTCATTGCTTCTTGTTTATGGTTCTTATAGAAGTATTTGGTCCGTGTTGCATTCATATTTCATTCAAACTGCACCAGAGTTCGTTTAGAAGTGGTCCAAGATCTTTTTTAGCAGTCTCGGTCCGCTTGTTGGTGCGCACCAGGTTCTGATGGCAGAGTTCACACTTACTCAAATGAACTGCACTAACAAAGCAATCGCAGCAGAGTTTGTTTTAATCAAACCTAAAATGAAAAGTGTGAACACACCCTAAATCTTAGTTGTGTAACATAACTGTATGTTATGTTCAGGTGACTAGGTCAAAAACTGTATCTGGGTCACTGTGTCAAAGAGCAAAGGTGGCAGACTTGTAAACGTGTACTTTATGCGTCAACCGAACAACAGGCATTGAGGCTACTTCATGTAGAACATGATTGAAAAGTCATTAAAGAACATGTGAATCTCAGACATGTTCCCCACAGAGCAATGGATTTAGAAAGAATTAGTATGTGACATATACATTAGTGCATTAACAGCACATACACTTCATCCAGTCACTCAGGATAAGTGCGAATGATCTATAGTACAAAATCAGTTGTCCACGTAAAGCTGTTTTTTTGTTGTGTTACCTTCAGTCAGTAGTGACATAATTGGCCCAGTGTATGAGGAGATTAGAGGTGAGTTAGTGTCAAGACGATGAAATGCATGTCAAAGGATTTTTTCAAGAATGGCTGTCGATTTCTACGGTTTGTAGATATTCTTCCGCCCGCTATTCAGCTGTCATTCACTCTAGAAAGCTCTCGCCAGAGGAATGCACTCAAGCAGAATGTACAATGTGGCCTGTTTTACTTGGGAACAGACCGTTATGACCTACTCATTTGTCATACTGTGGTGTATAGAGGTTAGATTCTGAAAGTCTGGCCACTTTCGGAGTACCAATCAATGATTGTACCCATTAGGCTTAGGCATAAGTTTCAGAAGTTGATGTATTTATTTATTTTTCTGTGTCAGGTTTCAGAAGTACTGAACACATCCATCCTTGCATTCTGCTAAAACCCCATTGAATTTAAAACATGTAAATTTAAATTTGAACTTGAGTAATAATGTTTTTGCGCATCATATTTGTTAACCTGAAGCATGCAATTTTTGTGCCTCTAAAAAAATGTTACTTGAAGTAAACATGAACTGAATATACCATTAAAACCTTATTAGAGTTGTGGGTGTATTCACACTTGTCATGTTTGGTGCGACTTCTCTGTTAGTTCGGTTCATTTGAGTAAGTGTGAACGCTGTCATCCAAACCCTAGTGTGCTTTCAGCAAGCGTTAAAAAAATTGGATCTTTGTCCACTTCCAAACAAACTCTGGTGCGGTTTGAATGACATATGAACGCAACACGGACCAAATACTAATACTAGTCAGTTTGCGCAGTGCCACTTTAAAATCGAACAAACCTTTTGTTTGGGGAGTTGGGTGAGTTCCATCACAAAATATATGTCATTCAACCCAACCAATCAGTTTGTGAACGTATCACTATGCCTTTAGGTTCGCTGTCAAAAATGCCACAAATGTGAACACTAAGTGAACCAGGACCAAATATATAATTTAGCTTTTTGGTCCAGACCAAATGAACCAAACAAACCGCCTAAAAGAACACTGCACCAAACATAACTGCAATAATGTTCAATTTCCTATGTAAAGTTTCCTAAACACTCAAACAGATCTGACAGAGTGAAAGTAAATCTTTGTTTGCTTGTAGTTATAATGCTCTGCACTTTTAAGATGAAATATGATTTAAAAAGTAATGATATTTGTTATAATGTAGTAGCTTGGCTTTTCCATAGTGGCCAAGATCCGTTCAACCTTCTTGTAATTCAGAATACATCATAGTTTCGGGCTCTGGTCTACCCAGCTGTAAAGAGTTTTATAATATGACATGAATGTCTTCAGTAACCTGTTTGACGAGAAGTGGACAGCACCTGAAATAAGAGACGCTTTGTACCTGCACACTTTTCCCTCTTAAAGGCAAGTTTTGTGGATTACGCACATAGCACAGGACAAAAGCACACATCCATCTCTAACCGTCTGGAGCACGGCCGAGCATTGATAAATGAGATGTGTTATTGAGACATATGAGTTTGAAAGTGGTCCCCATGTCCCGTAGGCCAGCCGACAACACAGTGCGATGTGTATATCCTGAGGGTGTGTGTGTGTGTGTGTGTGTGTGTGTGTGTGTGTGTGTGTGTGTGAACTAGGGTCAGTTCTTTTGAATTATTCACAGCTCTAGGTTTACACAGCCAGAGGGCGGGTGAGGTAATGCTGTTTGATAGTGAAGGAGATCAGTGCGACAAAGACACCCCCTCCTGTACGACATTCATACACAGACGGATTCTGCCATGACACCTGCTCCAGACACAATTCCTCAGAGACGAGAATGTGTGTGCGTGTGTTTCCTTCTTACAATACAAATGAAAGCATCTTGTAGCACTCAAATAAAAGAATAATAATAATAATAATAATGCTTGTTCAAATTACTTGGTTAAAATGAGCAGAAACAACTAAATTTTTGAAATTGTCTTACCCAACTTATTTCCGTTATGTTCAGTCCACTTAAATTTGTAAAAAAAAAAAAGTGCTGGCAGCTTCGTTGACTTTATGATTCATGCAATGAGTAATAACTGTGCAAATGCCAGCTCTGAGATCAGTTTTCTTTGCTTAACAATACAGTATATGGTATATATTACAACTATGAATGAAATTATCTTTTTCATGCCATTTGTGTTATTGCTAAATGCTTCAAAATTATCGTTAACATGCCAACGTGTGTTTTTGCAAAATAATTAGGAAATAGCTTGTCCAGTGAACCTAATTAAATTAAGTGAATACTTTTCCATGCAATTAGTTCAGATTCATACAACAAGACTAAATCAAGTTCAATAAAACAAAACAAATGTTTTGTTGATCCAACTAAACATTTGTTTAATCGAACATGTTTTAGTCCTGTTGTATGAACCTGAACTAATTGCATGGAGAAGTTTACTTCCACTGAACAAGTTATTGAAAAAATGACACTTGTGTGTTTGTGTTTATATGTATATATTTTACATATAAGAATCATTTTCAGGAGAAAAGCATAAATAAATAAAAATATTTAGTGAACACTGTAAAAAAAACTTTTACTTTTTAAAAATGTATTTTAAGTAAAAATAATAATCAAACCACGTTTTCAACTCTATTTTTATATTTAAATGAACACATGAGAAGACTTAAATATGCTAAATAATAGAATAATTTCATTACTAATTTAATATTAATTATTTAAATAAGAGACACTTGTAGAATCTTTTAAAATATTTATTTTAAATATTTTTTTTTATGTGTTGTCACACAAAGAATGGTTTCAAAATTAATAAAAAGGCAAAAAAGAAAGGGTTAGTTTATCCAAAAATTCAGTTAAAAATTCTGGAAATTATAGGCCTAATTTATAAAGTGTGTGTACACTCAAATTTGATCTTAAAGTGTCCATACACTTAAATCCACGTCAACGCTCATATTCGTAAAAACTGACTTTGATGTGAAAAAGTGTTTAGCGTCACATCAGGGTATAAGCAGACATACACACTTTCTCTTGTCGGAGTACTGCAGGTTTTTGAAAATGTAAGCTATTCTTGCAGCTCACTGTTCTAAATTTAAGGATTTGGATGATGATGGTGAACTTTTATATGTTAATGACAATAATTAGGAGTCTTTTACAAGATAGAGGACTGAAACCATACAGTTGCGCACAAGATCATTTGCGATTCATAGATTTCACATCTGAAAGAGATGTGTACGTACATTCATTCTATGAATCACGCATATTTGAGAGATAAACTTAAGATCAAATTTAGGATGGTTTCTGCACAACAGTTTTAGTTGCGTTGCCATCTATACAGAGTCCGAAAACTCTCAGATTTCATCAAAAATATATTAATTTGTGTTCCCAAGATGAACCAAGGTCTTATGGGTTTGGAATGACATGAGGGTGAGTAATTAATGACAGAATTTTTTTGGGGGGAGGGGGGGGGGGGTAACCCACATTCACAGCTCTGAGAAAGCTGTCATACCTGAATATATTTCCCGAGTAATGCAAAAGTGTAAGATGACTCTATCATCAGTTTTTTCATGGTGTTTTGTAGTTTTGGTGTGTAACCCAATCCGTTGATTGACATTCTGCACTAATCCCTGATAACACAGTTGTCTTCTCATTTAACTGACAGGCCAGTGGCAGCAGCGGCGGATTTATCTGAAAGCTGAGCAGTTTTACCTGAACTCCAGGGCTTCCACACAACCGTTACTGTCAAACCCGAGCTCAATTTGCCCCTCTGGGGAAAACACAAGCCATTTAGAGTCATTTACAGTCGTGTTCTCCTGTACTGACTTGTGTTAGCAGTCGAAACACTGGGAAACACTGTTGTGTAGGTAGACTCGGGGCACGTTCGCATATCGGTGATTGATTTTTAGTCTTGTGCTTGTAGTACACTGGATGGGCTGAACAGTACATGTCCAGAACAGATCATGGGAGAATGTGAAACTTAAGAATCCCGCTCAGAGCAGAAACATTGATGTACCCTTAAGACTGCAATTTTGAGTCCTGTTAATGAGCTATCAAATGTACAATGTACCCAAACAGTGCCAAACATCTCTAGAGCAAGTTTCTCATAGGGTTGTGCCAAGCCTACACTTTTGCTTTACTAATATTATATTGCTGATTATTATTAATAGAGTCTGGTTAGACTCGCGAGGGTGCTTTGTTTTGTTTTGTATGTCTATCTGGAACATCAAACTCGTCGATTTCGAAAGAACATGAAAATCCTGTTTTCCGTGATATGTTTTTTTTTTAAAGCAATTCTTTCTTCATGCTTCCCGCCTGGTCTGTTCGGGTGAAATGAAGGTTTGAGCGAGCCTCTCTGTCTGACCTCATCCTCTGTCAGGAGCTGTTGGGATCAAGTGTGTTGCCATGGCTCCAGCAAACCCTTCGTCCCTAGAGACCCGTGTGTAGAGGTGACGGGAGTTTTCAACACTCCAGAGAGAAAACCTTAGCTGGAGGCCCCTTTTAAAGGAATAGTTCACTCAGAAATGAAAAATCGGTTATCATTTACTCACCCTTGTGTTGTTCCGTTTCCATGCAGTTACACTGAGGGTGTAAGCTTTTGCGAAAGCACAATAATATGATCTATACAACTTCACAACTGTATTAAAAAATTTCATAGCTATATAATACACTGTAAAAAAAAATAATACTTGAACTTAAAATTTCAAGTTGACTGAACTAAAAAAATTTAAGGCAGCGGAGTAACAAATTATATTAAGTTGAAACAACTTTCTGGAAAAAAAAATTATATATATATATATTAAGTTGTTTTAACTTAATATTATTTGTTACCCCGCTGCCTTAAATTTTTTTAGTTCAGTCAACTTGAAATTTTAAGTTACACCTCTGCCTTAAAGAAATTTTAAGGCAGAGGGGTAACAAATTATATTAAGTTGAAACAACTTTCTGAAATATATATATATATATATATATATATATATATATATATATATAGATAGATAGATAGATAGATAGATATAATTCAGAAAGTTGTTTCAACTAAATATCATTTGTTACCCCACTGCCTTAAATTTTTTAGTTCAGTCAACGTGAAATTTTAAGTTACTTAATGTTAATTTAGGTGACAACCAGAATATTTTAGTTGACTAAACTAAACATTTTATGGCAGCGGGGTAACAAATTATTTTAAGTCGAAACAACTACTTTTGTAGGTTAATGTGAGAAACATACTAAAATATAATTAGTTTTTCACAGATATAATATTCTGATTATCTGTGGAAAAACCAGATAATTGAGTCAGAGAGCTGAACTTGAGAACTGACTAGATTTGCAAAGAGTAAATATTGACTGTTGATGAGTTTTTATTCTGGGTGAACTATTCCATTTAAAACACTAGAAAGCTTAGACTCAAACGCTCTTTGACATACATTACAGAATCACTTCATACATTTGTTTGCATTTATATTTAAATACATTTAATCAAATGTTTCTGGTTAGTCAGTAACGTTTTAAAAGGTCAAGCTGATTTCACAGAAGAATTACCCAGAAACCAAAGGAGGGGCTAGAGGGCAGCACCCCGCTTTAACAAATGAATGCACACAGAGGGGGAATTTATTACGGTCGAATTGCGCCTGCAAAAACTATAAGCATTGTTTTAGCATTTCTTTAACAAAAGGTATCGTGCAAATCAGATTATGGCACAAACACACCCATAAATGTAGTTTTCAATGGTCAATTGTATACTATACACAGAAAAAAAAAAAAAAAAAGTGTAGACATAAAATATGTGATATTTTAATGAATTGGATTATTTAATATTTTAATTTTAACAAGCTAAAATTATTAACAATCATTTTCAGTCAATAAAATGAAGCTGATGTAAAACTAAACTAAAATAAAAATACCGGTATTAAACTTTAAAAAAAAGTTTAAGTCGGAATACTAAAATTACTTTAAACTGAAATTAAAATTAAAGCTAAATAGAAATATTAATAGAAAAAGACTAAAGCAGATAACACTTATATTAAAACAAGCTAAAATTAAAACTCAAGATATAAAAAAGATAATTAAAAATATAAATAAATAAAATATATATATAAATATAATATATACATAATAATAGTATTTAAATAATTCTAAAATACGGCTTCATAGGAAAGCATGTGTTTGATTAAGTTCAGAAATAGGAAGTTTATTATTATATAATACCATTATAATAATATATGACCCTGGACCACAAAACCAGTCATAAGGGTCCATCATTTATACATCTGAAAGCTGAATTAATAAGCTTTGCATTAATGTATTGGTTTGTTAGGATAGGACAATATTTTGCCAAAATACAACTATTTGAAAATCTGGAATCTGAGGGTGCAAATAAAATCAGTGTTGAGAAAAGTGTTGAGAAAATGAAGTTCTTAGTAATACATATTACTAATCAAAAATTAAATTTTGATATATTTATGGTAGGATATTTATGAAATATCTCCATGAAACATATATTTAATATCCTAATGGTTTCTGGCATTAAAAAATGATAATTTTGACTCATACAATGTATTTTTGGCTATTGCTACAAATATATATGTGCTACTTAAGACTGGTTTTGTGGTCCAAGGTCACATCTGTGTGATTCAGTGACTGTTAAAATGCAATATCCTCCACCAAAGAGAAATGTAGAGATCTTCATATATTGTTACCATATCAATTTGCCACTAATTTAGACCTGTGAGAAACCCTCATTTCTCTAACATCCGGGTACCACCTTCTCTGCCATGAAACCAAATCCCACATCTGCTATACTGGATAAAATCACCTGCATTTGTCTGCCTCACTGCCATATCACATAGGGGAGAGGTTTGGGTGAATAGCAATAAAAAAAAATCACACTTGAAACACCCCTGACCCAGATTAATTCATAGTAAAACATAAATATGCATTGTTTAAAGTGCAGATGGATGTTGAGGAAGCAGCCTGAGGTGGAAACCTCACACAAGTAGACACCTGTCTTTGTCAGAAGCCAGGGGACGCATGGTATGCAGCCAGACGCTGAGATCAAATATGATTGAGATACAGAGTTAGTAAAACACTAGTAGCTAATATTTTTTGTTAAACAGCTGACGGGAATCTATACTGCACAAAACCTCCAGTATGGCGGTACCTGCCCAAACAGTGCTATCATATGTGCCGGAGGTGTGTGTTTGAAGCCCTGCTTGCTTTCTGTTTTGCCAGTAACATGTGGCATCTAGCCAGAACCCCCAGAGATCTGGAACTACCCCCAACAAACCCTCCACTGCTGAGGTTACCGCCTCACCAGAGCGGTTTGTAGACCTCTGCTGTTTTCACAAAGAAAGAACCGGGGAAAAGTCGATTAACAAGTTCAAAGCAGGATTAGTGATATTTAGGCTAATAGGTTTTAGTCATCAAACATACGTCAGTTATTTGAATTCCACAGTTTTGTTTTTAAGCATTCGAAAAGTGTATTCAAAAATTGTTTGCTCACAGGCCTGGGAAATAGCAAAACTTAGTGGGATTGTGGGTAATGGCGTCTTGTCTCAACACAGCAGTCTTTGTTTAGCTCTTTCGGTCATTTTACACCACGCAAAAGAGCAAACGAGGCTAATCTGACTCAAATTGCACCCGGACGCAAGAGGGTTTAACACTCAAACAAACCCTTAGGAAAGAAACAGTAGTGAGGTCTATCTCAGTTGTTTATCCAAGACAGCTAAGAGTTAAAAGAAGAGCAAATGGAGACTTTGCTGAAGTATCTTGCTTCTTGGATTTTCCTTCAGGACTTTTAACAGTGAGTTTCAACTGTGCTTAGATGTGCAAATGCAAATGTCTACAATCAAAAATCTGAGAACTTAGTACGAACTCAAAATGACAAAAAATGATACAAACTGAGATGATAGCAAAGCTGTGTATGAAAACGTGAATGGCCATAATATGACATAAGTGTATTTCCGGTAGGTAAACATGATCTTTTCTTAATATCCTAATGATTTTTGAATTTCCGCGGTAAAGTAGAGTGGCAATTATTTTATTGAGCTTTATACATTATCTGAAAGCTTTCCATTGATGTATGGTTAGGATCGGACAATATTTGGCGAATATACAACTATCTGAAAATCTGGAATCTGAGAGTGCAAAAAAATCTAAATCTTGAGAAAATTGCCTTTAAAAGTTGTCCAAATGAAGTTCTTAGCAATGCATATTACTAATCAAAAATTACGTTGTGATATATTTACGGTATAGGAAATTTACAAAATATCTTTATGGAACATGATCTTAACATCCTATTGATCCTATTGATATTTCCGCAATAAAGCAGAGTGGCAATTATTTTAACCATATGAATTTGATTGGATTATGAAAAGTGGATGTTACCTACCAGAATGACGAAAAACGTACCTGTGGGAACTTTTTCGCAAGACGTGAAATATGTACCAATAAGTACATATCACAGCAGTTTCCTACAGAAATAGGCGGTAAAACAGTGAGTATTTGTAATTGTTTTTGTACATAGTTATGATTACAGCTCCACAGGTTTCGCTTTCCAGCCATAACAAGCTTGCTTGGTAGCTCAGCTGGCACGAAATTGGACTTGGGATCACTCACGGAAACATGACTCACGATCAGAGAGCTGAAAGTTGAGAGATCGAAAAACAAGCTAAAACTGCATGCTTGCGATTGCGTTTTTACATCACATTCGGTTTTGTTTATACACTGTAAAAAGTTTTCACCAGTTTCAACTTAAAAACTTAAGTTTAGCAGCTGCATTAAAAATTTAAGTTAAATCAACTTTAAAGTACAAGTAATTTCAACTCATAAGTTAAATCAACTTAAAAGTACAAGTCATTTTAACTCATTTTATTGTCATGAGTTTAAAATGTAACTTAAAATGTTAAGGCAGCTGCTGAACTTATGTTTTTAAGTTGAAACTGGTAAAAACTTCCAGTTAGGTTAGGTAACGTGCAGATGGTACGTTATTTTAAAACATCACAGAGCATTAGAATTATAGCGGCTGTCAATAGACATTTTTAAGTCAGAACTGCTGTGACACGTACAAAACCAACATCACATAAAAGGTACCATATGTACGTTCATCTGTTCCGGAGAAAAAAATTAACACTCTTTTAGTGCCGCTTAATGGACATTTCACACTGAATATGTCACAAAATGTACATGGCAGTGCGTATTTCGAATTTTGTGAAAAAGTTCACATATGTTTTCGTCATGAGATCAGGTTGAGAATAGAGCAAGACTAAATGACTGAGTGAAAAAGAAAGTTGTTGCAGTGGGAGAGCGAGTTATTACATTTTGTAATTTATGAAACAATACAAAGACTTGTTTTTAGAGTAACATGCATTAGTGAATCATGAACAGTAAACCCAGGAACGTAAATAGAGTCCATTTTGAAGTCATGTCCCAGGTCACTCGGCAAGTATAACAATGCATTCGATCTCATTCAGCAAATCATGAACTGTGTCTTATCGCTGCCTTTTGTGATTTTTCGGATGGTGGCTTTCTAAAAAACAGTGGTTTCCTGCAGCGTTTGGCAGCTGGAGTGTTGTTTTTCTACTCCACAGAGTAAGAGGTCAGATAAATGAGTGAGATCAAGCAGCATGAAGCTGAGCTCCTAAATCAAAGGCAGTGGGGATAACATACTTGACCCGGTCTGTTGTTGACTGTGTTGTGCTGTACGGTACAAGGTACACAGTTATTGTGCTCAAAGTCAGGTGATATAGTACTTTTTTATTTATTTATTTATTTATTTATTTTTTTTCTGTATAAATCAATATAAACATATTCTTACTTAAGTTACTCAATGCAACAGTTCATATGTGACCCCGGACCACAAAACCAGTCATAAATTTAGATTTATACATCATCTGAAAGCTGAATAAATAAGCGTTCCATTTATGTATGGTCAGAATAGGACAATATTTGAAAATCTGTAATCTGAACATTGAGAAAATTGCCTTTAAAGTTGACTAAATAAAGTTCTTAACAATGCATATTACTAATTAAAAAGTATGTTTTGATATATTTACGGTAGGAAATTGACAAAAGATCTTACAAAAGATCTTTACTTAGTATCCTAATCATTTTTTGGCATAAAAGAAAAATCGATAAATTTGAATTTATGTAGAAATTTGTTAGTTCTGTTTTATGAATGAGACCCATTAAATAAAGTCAATTGCCAATTTGAATATGTGACATGAGTGTAGAATTAGAGATATTTGCTTTTGACAGACATACATTTCAACTAATTACATTTTAAAATATTTTTTATTCTTAACTATTGAATTTAAATTTCCTTAATGGTTGATTACACTAATCAAACTTGTAAATATTTAAACACACATTTAAATCCTACATATAAATCTACATGTTAAATCTTAATATAATTGTATAATTATGCTGTAAATTTGAAAAATGAAAATAAAAATGTTGTGTAAATATTTAATGTAAGATTTATATGTAATTATTAAAACAAAACAACAAAAAAAACAAGTAAATAAAAAAGCATGCCATACAAGTATACAAAGTGAGTATATACAAGCGGTTCCAGATTATGAGCCAGATATGTGTTGAAAGCAGCCAGCATGACCACAGATATCCATCTGAATAATACCTCACACCCTCATATCCTGCTGGAAACAGGCCAAACGAATGTGGTAAAAATTCACCTAAACAGTGTGTTTCCTTTGAAAGACAGACTCCTTCTTTAAGATCTTTGAAGCTGCTTTTGTCTGCTTTGGTCTACCCTGATGGGGTTTGTGTGTGAGACCAGGCCCCTTAAGATTCCCATTCTATTCATCCTTCACATTTCCATGAGAAACTAATGAAATATGCCCACAGCTAGACAGACAGAGAGAACGAGAAAAACTGTTTAAACTTTTTCTTTTTTACTTTTACACTTGTTATGATCACATATTATTTCCACTTTCCACATTATAGCATTTTTTAATTTTTTTTATTTTTTTTTTCATAAATAAAATTGCTTCTTTGTGTTTCCTATATAGAATTGTATGGAGCATAAATACACTGTTTACAGCGTTTAATATAATAATCAATAATATTTTAGTAATTAATAACATCATATTTTCCTTATTTTCACATAATTTGTTAGATTGACTGGAAATGATGCACAACAAAATCATTCTATGTTTATTTCACTCTCACATTAATTAATGAATGAATTCATATTTATTTGTTTCTTTGCTAATTTTCTTTTTTTATATACTTGAAGAGTTTTGGTCTAGTTTCCCTTGGGACTTTGTGTGTAAGTAGTTGAAACAAGCGCTGAAAGATATTCATATATAGCAACAGGAAGGCAAAAAGAAAAACAAACTCAGATTGTGCCATGTTTAGATGGCACCTAATGGAAACTGTGAGTGTTTCTGCAACAGGAAAGAGTCGTTTCTGTAGGAGTGGCAGTGATAGTTTAGATAAAGCTGTTGTGCATTGGAAAGTGTGCCATGTTTGGAGTGAATGCTTACGCATGACACAACTTTTCTTTCTGACTGTCACTTTCTTGCTGTGCAGACAGATGACCCACATCTTCCCTGAGCTAGGTGTTTAGAGTCAATGCATGGCACACAGATATATCTCCTGTAAACAGCTTTGATCTGTGAGCGTGTGCATTCATGTCTATGTGCATGGGGTTCTGTAAACATAGGGAATCATTTTTACATTTGGATCATACACTTAACTATATGTTAATGTATTATATTTTAAATGTATATGTTTGAACCTTGTGTAATAGTTGCATATGAATTTCATTATAACTTTTATGTCATTAAAACATGGTTAAAGTGTTTTAAAACAGTCTGCTTAATTATGTTAACCAACATAGTTATGAAAGTGTACCCTCTTAAGTGGCTTTTTATTTCATTAATATTACACTACCAGTCAAAAGTTTTTGAACAGTAAGATTTTTAATGTTTTTAAACAAGTTTTTTTCTGCTCACCAAGGCTGCATTTATTTGATCCGAAGAACAGCAAAACAGTAAAATTTGGAATTATGTTTACTATTTAAAATAACAGTTTTCTATTTGAGTATATTTTAAAATGTAATTTATTCCTGTGATTTCAAAGCTGAAGTTTTAGCATCATAACTCCAGTCACGTGGTCCTTTAGAAATTATTCTAAAATTCTGATACAGTCAGCTGAGTAGACTTTTTTCAGGTTTCTTTGATGAATAGAAAGTTCAGAAGAACAGCATTTATCTGAAATATAAATTTTTATAACATTATAAATGTCTTTATCATCACTTTCGATCAATTTAAAGCATCCTTGCTAAATAAAAGTAATAATTTCTATAATTTCTTCCAAAAAATATAGATTTTGAATGGAATTATAACGTATCTTGTTACTTATTTTTATTTCAGATAAATGTTGATCTTCGGATCGTTCAATTCCATCAAAAAATCCTGATAAAAAAGTAATCAACTGTTTTAAATATTGATAATAATAACAAATGTTGAACAGCAAATCAGCATATCAGAATGATTTCTGAAGGATCATGTGACACTGAAGTCAGGAGTAATGCTGAAAATGCAGCTTTAGATCACAGGAATAAATTACATTTAAAAAATATTAAAATGGAAATCAGTTAGTAATTAGTAAGAATATTTCACAATATTATTTCTTTTGCTGCATTTTGGATCAAATAAATGTTTTTAAAAGATACTTTTTAGATGAAGTACAGCACAAGTGCACATTAAATACAAGTAAGGAGAAATACAAGAAAGCGGACAGCAAAAAGCGTTGCTAGATTTGCAAGAACGAACAACACCCTCATTGTCGCCAAAATGTTTCTGTAAAACTGTGCTCACCCTGTTTAGTTTTAATCTGTAACTCATTTCCATTTGTTCTCTTCTCAGCCTAAGATAAGTCATTTGGGGTTGCCTCAAGGGCCGTCGGGTGAAAAGGTGGCAGTAGTCGCAGTGGACGACTGTGACATCGCCATGGCCGTGCGGTTCGGCGGCCAGATCGGCAACTACTCCTGCGCTGCCCAGGGCACTCAGACGGGAAAGAAAAAGTGAGTGTATCCCTCTGTCTGTATAAATCAAACAGGAACATTCTCTCATTCTCTTGATAATTAGTCTTTGGTAGTTATTCTTAATTATACGTATGTTTACTCTCCCACGCCCATGTGAAGTCCTTCAGGACACACGTCCAAAAATCTTTCATTTGTGAAAGATCATCTCATACTTTAAGTGGCAATTGCTGCATCAGATAGTGTTGCGTGCTGGAACAGGGCAACGGTGTATTAAAACACTTCAAAGAAAGAACAACAGATAGATGTGAAGGTTTAACCCATCGCTCCAGTCTGATAAGCACCGACCTGTTTTATACTGCATGGCAACATTCCACTCCCTATGGCTGTGTTGTCATGGACACAGTGATTGACAGTTTGGCTAGGGAAGGTCACACCCCCTTTCACCTGTCTTGCTTTTCGCATAATCCTTTTTAGCTGTGCTATTAAGAGGGATCAGAAAGTGTCAAATAAGAGAAAGTATGGTAATTCTATAGTTTTATGATAATTTACGTCATGCACTAATGTTCAACAATTCACTGTTGGAACTTATTGGTCATATAAATGTTTATATTGTTGGTGAATTTGATACTGATATTAGATTTAAAAGAAATTGCCTAGTAAGGACACATTAAAATTTTACAGAAAAGACAAATTATCCAATTTATTTGGGATAATAAATGTTTTTTGAGCTCCAGCCAGCATATTAGAATGATTACTGAAGGATCATGTGACTTTTTAAAGTATATAATAAAATATTTTAAAATAGAAAATGATTTAAAAATGTAAATAATATGATGCATTCTTGATCAAGTAAATATCGCCTTCGTCATGATAAAGAATACTGCAGAATCATTAAAAAATGGTTTTCATTTAACATTAGTTAAGTATATTAATATTAATTAACAATTAAAATAATTTCCAAAGCATTTAGTTCATTTTTAAGTTAATTTCAACATTTACTTTTACGTTATTCAAATCAAAGGTGTGTGAACTGAGAGTACATGCATGGTTAGAAAATTCTGGGTGTGCAAGTAGTATGCAGAATCTGCAAAATGTTAATTATTTTACCAAAATAAGAGGACTGTATGATTTTGAGATCCATCTTTTCACACTGAGGACAGCTGAGGGACTCATGTACAACTATTACAGAATGTTCAAATGCTCACTGATGCTCCAGAAGGAAGCATAATGCATTTAGAGCCGGGGGGTGAAAACTTTTGAACAAAATGAAGATTTGTCAATTTTTCTTATTTTGCATAAAATATCATATTTTTTTCATTTTAGTACTGTCCTTCAGAAGGTAAAGAAGATGTTTCCTTAAGGCAAAATAAGTTACATTTACCCTGATTTTCAAATTCAATAAGTTTTAATGCATTTAATGCAACACTTAATGCATTGTTTCCTTCTGGAGCATCAGTGAGTGTTTGAACCTTCTGTAATAGTTGCATATGAGTCCCTCAGTTGTCCTCGGTGTGAAAAGATGGATCTCAAAATCATACAGTCATTGTTGGAAAGGGTTCAAATACACAAAAATGCTGAATGCATTATTTGTTGATTCAACTGTACTTTTTTGTAAATGTAAGTGTAAAAACTGAAGTATAATGTGGGCTTTAGCGTATGCGTACAACCGAATGCATAGCCTTTTAAAGTATACTCCTTTTTATAGCATCTGTAAACACAAGCACTTAACAAATTTGCACTAGAAAAGTTCATTTTTGTCAAATGTCTGCGCTATTTCTTTTCAGAAATTATAAAAAAATAAAATAAAAATGCCAATTAGTGTGTATGTTGTTATTGCTGTTTCCAGTAGTTTGTTTTTTGTTGTTCTTGGGCCCCCTTTCCAACTTGTGGGCCAACTAATTAATACAAATATTTCAAGGGACCTTAAGAATTGTGCATACTGTAATAATGCACATTGCATACTAGCTTAAAAATCAATGTATACTTAAAGCTTTAGACAGTGAAAAACAGCAGGGCAGCTCACTAGATTGTGAGCCTTTGATGCCATTAACTTGTTGGAGAGTTTGGTGGCACGTTTCAAAGTTTTGTTTTCCCGTTTTAGGTCTTTGGACCTCACTGGGCCTCTTCTACTTGGAGGGGTGCCCAACCTTCCAGAGGATTTCCCCATACGGAACCGGGACTTTGTGGGTTGCATGAGGAACCTGATGATCGACAGTAAATCCATAGACATGGCCAGCTACATCGCCAACAACGGCACCACTGAAGGTCTGACACAAACCACAACACAATTCAAAATTATAGCGTGCATTGCAAACTTGTTTTAATATTGTTGTAACTCAAAACCAATGTATTTATTGTACTCTCAGGCTGTCCAGCGAAGAAGAACTTCTGCTATGAGGGTTTGTGTCAGCACGGCGCTCAGTGTGAAAATAAGTGGAACACCTACTTTTGTGACTGTCCTGAAGGACGGGGAGGCAAGAACTGCGATCAGGGTAGGTCGGACTATTTGGTAGCGTGCCAATGGACACGAATGCATGTGCATGCATGTGTCGAGCATCCGTGTATGCGTTTGTTATTTTGATCTAGGTGTTGACTGCTCACGAACTTAAAGGAAGCAGGCAGTGCCGTTAATGTGATGGTGTTTCCTGAAAGGGAAATGTCTTTGCAGATACGCATCAGTCAGGATCTGCTCCACTCTCCTTTTCTGCCCCAAATCAACCTTACAGATAGCAGTATTCAAGTAGAGCCTATGCATTTCCTATAATGCCTCTGTTCTGCACGATAATGTAGTCACTCATTGCCAACAAAATCAAAGCTTTGGTTTTACAACCTGTTGTTGTGTCCTTTTGGGTCAAATTAAAAGCCAAACCAGATATAATTTAGGTTCGTTTGTTGCAAGCTAACACTTTTATAATCTAATAAATGTTTTAAAAAAAAGACAAAACCAAATATGTGACCCTGGACCACAAAACCAGTCTTAAGTCGCTGGGGTATATTTGTAGTAATAGCCAAAAATACATTGTATGGGCCAAATTATTGATTTTTCTTTTATGCCAAAAATAATTAGGAAATTAAGTAAAGATCATGTTCCATGAAGATTTTTTGTAAAATTCCTACTGCAAACATATCAAAATGTAATTTTTGATTAGTAATATGCATTGTTAAGAGCTCAATTTGGACAACTTTAAAGGTGATTTTCTCAGTATTTTGATTTTTTTCACCCTCAGATTCCAGATTTTCAAATAGTTGTATCTCGGCCAAATATTGTCCTATCCTAACAAACCATACATGAATAGAAAGCTTATTTATTGAGCTTTCATATGATGTATACATCTCAGTTTTGTCAAATTTAACCTTATGACTGGTTTTGTGGTCCAGGGTCACATATTGGATTTAAATAATCCATTTTAATTAGATGTACAGTTGAAGTCAAAAGTTTACATACACCTGTCAGAATGTGCCAAATGTTTATTTCATCAAAATAGAAGGGAACATGTAAAATGCATGTTATTTTTTCATTTAGTACTTACCTGAATAAGATATTTTACAACTGAGGGACTCATATGCAACTATTACAGAAGGTTCAAACCCTCACTGATGCTTCAGGAGGAAACATGATGCATTAACTTTTGAACAGAATGAAGATTCTTATTTTGCCTAAATATCTCTAATATATATATATTAGAGAAGACTAGAATCCCAGAAGACAAAATAAGTTACATTTACCCTGAATTTATAGATCAGGGTAAATTTACCTTATTTTGTTTTCTGTGAAACATGTACGTATCTTCTGTAGCTTCTGAAGGCCAGTACTAAATGAAAAACAAATTATATTCAGGCAAAACACAAAAAATGTACATTCTGTTCAAAAGTTTTCACCCCCGCCTCTTAATGCATTGTGTTTCCTTCTGAAGCATCAGTGAGCGTTTGAACCTTCTTTAATAATTGCATATGAGCCCCTCATATGTCATCAGTGTGAAAAGATGGATCTCAAATTCATACAGTCATTGTTGGAAAGGGTTCAAATACACATGAATGCTGAAAAACCAAAGAATTTGTGGGACCTAAACAACAGCGGGCAGTTTAACTATTCAGGACAAACAAGGGACTCATAAACAACTATTACTAAAAAACCAACAAACAAAACAAAACAGCTGTGGATCATTCAGGTAAGAACACAGTATTCAAGGGAATGTAAACTTTTGATCGGGGTCATTTTTATAAATTCAACTATTATTTTCACTTATGGACTATATGTAAACATCTTATTCAGGTCAGTACTAAATAAAAAATAACATGCATTTTTTATGATGCTTCTTATTTTGGTAAAATAATTAACATTTTGCAGATTCTGCAGGGTGTATGTAATCTTTTGACTTCAACTATTTTTCTCTCAACTCTTCCACCGTGCTTGTTGCAGTGCATTCTGGGATTGTCATCTCTGTTAAGAACACAGCAAAGCTGTCTTAGATTTAGCTCACAATGAGGTATCTCAGAACATAACATAAGTTTCAATCAGACAGCTCATTAGGTTTTGTAAGTGTTTGATTGTCAGTTTCGGAGTAACTGCCAGTCTAGATTAAAATGACTGTTCACACATATGCTCACAACTACAGGAAGTACAGGACCTTCTGTTCTTACCTCATTCTTTGCTGGATGAATTAGGTCATCGCTCTTGTTGGTTAGGAAAACATGCTTGACGTAGTTTACAGACTAATAAATTGGCCACATTTCCCATCTTTGGCAGTCAATACTGATGCATACTCAACAGGACTTTACACACTACTTTACAACTCCACTGTGATTAATTGACAGACAGTGTATGTGAAAGTAGGTGTGTTCCCCTTCGGGAACGTCGAGCTGCGTCACCACGCTTTGGGAACGCCCCCAGCGTGACCACGCTCTGAAACACGTGTCTAATCAGTCCAATAGGAAAACGCGCTGTGACGTCACGGGCGGGGTGACGTCATGAACCAGGAAACTATAAAGCACATGCGGTGAATGCAGCCGGCAGCTTCTGTCTTTCAGTCGCGCTCTGTGTTGAATGTGTTTGTCCTCTCAGTGCTGTTTTTCAGAGCCAGTTTGCTCTACTTTATTTTGAGTACTGAGATAGATAGGAAAGCAAAAAAAAAGAAATATGGGCGATAAAAGCAAGAGTTTTAGGCGTTGTGTTCCTCCATGCCTCAGATACATCACGGCTGAGGACACACACACGCTCTGTGTATCTTGCTTGGGGGCGAAGCATGCCCAGTCAGCCTTCGAGGAGGCTGACTGTGTGCATTGTTTGCGGCTTCCTCTCCGCACGCTTCGCTCCCGGAGGGCTCTTTTTGAGGAAGGAGCCCTCGCTAGCGTTCCCCGCGGATCAGGCCCCGCTGCTGCCGAGGCAGAGCGGCGTCTGCATTCGTGGGGTTCGCAGTTGGATCTAGTATCGAGTTTGGAGACGGGTGAACCCCTTTCTCCATCCTCCTCTGCTAGATCACTGCCCCTCTCTGGTGTGGAAGCCCGCTCTGCGGCTTCTTCCCTCCAGGAGGAGCACTCGACCCTCCGTTTGTCTTCTTCTGAGGAGGAGGACGCGGAGATGGTCGAGGAGGCTGGTCCCACGCCCACCCAGCCTGTCGAGTACGAGGAGTTAGTGGAGGTGATCACACGTGCTGTCGCCAAGCTTAACATTGAATGGCCAGACGTTGTGACTAAAGTGCAAGCACATACGAGATCTAAGCTAGATGAAAGATTCCTGTCATCTAAAAGCACACCTCCACGCCGAGGCCTTCCATTTTTTCCCGATCTCCACACTGAGGTGTCGAGATCGTGGTCAAAACCATTCTCCACCCGTGTTCACTCCCCCACCGCTGCCATCTATTCTAATGTGGCGGGGGCTCGTGAGCACGGTTACGGGACGATGCCGCAGGTTGAGCAGACGCTCTCCAGTTATTTATCCCCTAGCACGGCATCGTCCCTGAAGGCCTCGGCACTCCCCAGTAAGGCACTCAGAACCACCTCGTCCTTGCTGGGGAAAGGGTACTCGGCAGCAGGTCAGGCTGCAGCATGTCTACACACTATGGGCGTGCTCCAAGCATATCAAGCCGACCTGCTGCAAGAGCTTGATGAGGGTGAGGACGGGGCAGCGGTCGACGTGAGTGAGCTCCGCCGCACCGCTGACCTCGCTCTGCGCGCCACCAAGGAAACCGCCCGTGTCATTGGGCGGTCCATGGCAGCTATGGTGGCCGCAGAGAGACATCTCTGGCTAACCCTATCCGATATGAGAGACCGTGATAGGGCTTACCTGCTAGACGCCCCGCTTGTCCCTGCCGGCCTGTTCGGCGATGCAGTTGCGACTGTCGTCGACAGGTTCCAACAGTCACGGCAACAAGCGGCGGCGTTCCAGAGATTTCTTCCTCGCCGCTCAGGCTCTGGGGCTGCTGGACGGGAGCAGCCCCATCCGAGTACCCGCTCCTCGTACCGCGACCAACAGAAGCGGAGCGTCGCGAGGCGTGCTCCTCCCCAAGGTGATCAGGGAGAGACCCTCAGGCGCTCCAGGTCGGGGGCCTCTAAGCCGAAGGCCGACTTGAGGGCCGTCCTTCAGGCAAAGAGGTCCTCGAAGAAGCCCTGACGCCTATGGCCCAGGGCCGATGAGAGCAAGCCCCCCTGGGGGAATATCCTCCCCCCAGTGCTCTCGAGAGGCCGGTCTGCCAACCCTGCCACCTCTGGTGCTTCAGGGCGCAGCGGTCCCTCAGCAGCCCCTACTTCCACCCGTCTGTACCGCGGTGCAGAGGGGCTCATCATCTCTAAGACCACCAGAGGTCAGCCTCGAGAGGCTGATTCCCTTAGTAAATCATTTAGCAGCGTGGAAACTTCTGCCAAATGTATCTCAATGGGTCCTGCGAACAGTAGAGAAAGGATACAGAATTCAGTTTGGCGGCTCCCCGCCACCTTTCCAAGGGGTTCTAGCCACTACGGTGGCCCCACAGCAGGCTCTGGTTTTAGAACAAGAAGTAGACACTCTTCTAAAGAAAGGGGCCATCGAGGTGGTCCCTCCAGATCTCAGAGAGTCCGGGTTTTACAGCCGTTACTTCATTGTTCCGAAGAAGGATGGAGGTTTGCGTCCGATTTTAGACCTCAGGCTGCTCAATCGTACAGTACTGAGGCTCAAGTTCAGAATGCTCACTGTCAAGCAGGTCGTGTCACAAATCAGGTCCGAGGACTGGTTTGTCACAATAGATCTCAAGGACGCATACTTCCATATCTCCATCCTTCCTCAGCACAGGAGGTTCCTCAGGTTTGCTTTTGGGGGCAAAGCATACCAGTACAGGGTTCTTCCGTTCGGTCTAGCACTCTCACCCAGAACTTTTACCAAGTGTGTAGATGCGGCACTGGCTCCGTTGCGACTCCAGGGCATCCGCATACTGAATTATATAGACGACTGGCTCATCCTGGCACAGTCGAGAGAAGTAGCGGTTCGACATCGAGATGTCGTTCTCGCCCACATGGAAGTTCTAGGGTTAAGGCTGAACTCCAAGAAAAGCGTTCTTTCTCCATCTCAGAGAACCACCTATCTAGGAGTAGTTTGGGATTCGACCACGATGCGGGCACAAATGTCTCCCGCACGGGTACAGTCAGTCCTCAACGCAGTCGCGAGAGTCAGACTAGGCCACTCACTCACTGTGAAGCAGTTCCAAGTTCTGCTAGGTCTCATGGCAGCAGCGTCCAACGTTATACCTCTTGGCCTGCTGTACATGAGGCCTTTACAGTGGTGGCTCAGGACCAAAGGGTTTTCCCCGAGGGGCAACCCGTTCCGTATGATCAAGGTCACGCGGCGCTGCCTTCGTGCCTTAGACATATGGAAGAAACCTTGGTTCCTGTCTCAGGGCCCGGTGTTGGGAGCTCCATGTCAGCGTCTGACACTAACTACAGACGCCTCCCTCACCGGCTGGGGAGCGGTCATGAGTGGCCGCTCGGCCCAAGGTCTGTGGAGCGCACGCCAACTGTCGTGGCATATCAATCGCCTGGAGATGCAGGCAGTGTTTCTAGCTTTGAGACACTTCCTCCCAGACATCAAAGATCACCATGTGTTGGTACGCACCGACAACACATCGGTGGTCGCTTACATCAACCACCAAGGAGGTCTGCGGTCGCGCCCCTTGAACAAGCTGGCACACCAGATCCTCATGTGGTCCCAGGGAAAGCTTCTCTCGTTAAGAGCAATGTACATTCCTGGGCATCTCAATTTGGGAGCAGACGCCCTGTCGAGGCAGGGGCTGAGGCCCGGGGGATGGAGACTCCACCCAGAGGTGGTGGAGGCCATTTGGAACAAGTTTGGCAGAGCCCAAGTAGATCTATTTGCGAGCCAGGAGACAACACACTGTCCCCTTTGGTTCTCTCTGACTCATCCAGCTCCTCTGGGGCTGGATGCTATGGTACAGGCGTGGCCGAGGCTCCGCCTGTACGCCTTTCCCCCGATCGCTCTGCTCCCGGGAGTTCTGGAAAGAGTACGCCGGAATGGAATTCGCCTTCTACTAGTGGCCCCATTCTGGCCAGGTCGAGCTTGGTTCTCGGACATAGTCTCCCTCCTAGACGGCCCCCCGTGGGAAATTCCTGTCAGGAGGGACCTTCTCTCACAAGCGGGCGGCACGATCTTTCACCCCCGCCCGGAGTTGTGGAAGCTGAGGGTGTGGCCCCTGAGGGGGCACATCTCTTAGCTTCAGGTCTCTCAACCGAGGTTGTTGAGACCATACTCCAATCCAGAGCTCCCTCGACGAGGAAGTTATACACCGGGAAGTGGAATATGTTTGTCCTTTGGTGCACGCAACACCACATTGACCCAGTTCACTGCCCAGTAGGCTCAGTGCTGGACTTTTTGCAAGCCCGCCTCTCGGCCGGTAATGCACACTCTACGTTGAGGGGCTACGTGGCGGCTATAGATGCCTTCCATGCTCCCTTCGGCGCCACCTCCCTCGGGAGACTTCCCCTGGTATCACGCTTCCTCCGCGGTGCGCTGAGGCTGAGGCCCCCGATGCGCTCTCGTGTCCCTACTTGGGACTTGGCCGTGGTACTTGAGGCTCTCTCTAACCACCCTTTCGAGCCTATTGAGGACATCTCGGACAAGTTGCTGTCCTTTAAAACAGCCTTTTTGTTGGCCATCTCTTCCCTCAAGAGAGTGGGTGATCTTCAGGCCCTTTCAGTGGCCCCCTCTTTTCTAGACTTTGCACCTGGAATGGTCAAAGCGTTTCTGCACCCCAAGACGGGCTACGTGCCCAAGGTGCCCTCTGCTGTACCGCGGCCTGTAGTGCTTCAGGCCTTCTGTCCTCCTCCCTTTAAAGAACCGGGACAACGGAAGCTTAACTGTGTGTGTCCAGTGCGAGCACTGGACACATACGTCCACAGAGCTGCCCTGTGGAGGAAGACGGACCAATTGTTTGTTTGTTTCGGTCCTCATAACAAGGGTCTTCCAGCTTCTAAGCAAACTCTAAGTCGGTGGATCTCGGATGCCATTTCCTTATCATACAAGTCCTTAGGCCTTCCCTCTCCTTTGGAAGCCAAGGCACACTCTACCCGCAAAGTTGCGGCCACCAAAGCTTTCCTGTCAGGTGTCTCCCTGCAGGATATATGTAACGCTGCGGGCTGGTCCACGCCACTCACGTTTGTGAGGTTCTACGAGTTAGACCTCCCTCATACCCCAGGCTCTCAGGCCTTACTTTCTGAAGCCCCTACCACGAGTAGGGCCCTTTAATGTGGGGTTCCCCCCCCCCCTCTGTTATCCTGCTTGTCAGCAGTTGTTATCTCGGGCTACTTTCGCCCTATTTATCTACGAGCTAAGGCTCTCTCTCTATCCTGCTTTTCAGCAGTTGTTATCTCGGGCTACTTTCGCCCTATTTATCTACGAGCTAAGGCTCTCTCTCTTCCTGCTTATCAGCAGTTGTTATCTCGGGCTACTTTCGCCCTATTTATCTACGAGCTAAGGCTCTCTCTCTATCCTGCTTATCAGCAGTTGTTATCTCGGGCTACTTTCGCCCTTATTTCTACGAGCGAAGGCTCGCTATTACTCTGCCTCAGGGCACTATATCTCAGGCTACTTTCGCCTTTCTGCCTACTAGGCAGCCATTTTTTGGGCATACTGCCCCCCTTTTCTGCTACACATTCAGCAGGTCTTTGAAATTCTGGTGGCGTGGGTATATCGTTCCCAAAGCGTGGTGACGCAGCTCGACGTTCCCGAAGGGGAACGCCTCGGGTTTCGTATGAAACCCTAGTTCCTCGAGGGAACGAGACGCTGCGTCGCCTTCCACAATTTCGGCATCCCTGCAGCGCTCCTGGTGGCAGAAGCTGCCGGCTGCATTCACCGCATGTGCTTTATAGTTTCCTGGTTCATGACGTCACCCCGCCCGTGACGTCACAGCGCGTTTTCCTATTGGACTGATTAGACACGTGTTTCAGAGCGTGGTCACGCTGGGGGCGTTCCCAAAGCGTGGTGACGCAGCGTCTCGTTCCCTCGAGGAACTAGGGTTTCATACGAAACCCGAGGCGTTTGCATGTGTTTGAACAACCCAAATGATAGTGTACCTGGCATCCCCACAGGCTGTTTTTTGCGGTTGGACGTTCTGTAAGGCTTGGGGCGTCTAAACAAGAGGGGATAGCATGAATCACGCTGGTCTCTTTCAGGTCCCTCCACAGACCTGTTGGGGCATCGCTCCATTATAAATTCTGGATGTTCAAGTCATGTCATCATCTAACAAACAACCGTGTTGACTGAAACAGCCTTCTCCAATTTTGTGTTCTGGCAGGGAAGCGTGCCTGCCAGGAAAGGGTGTTATTTTTGATGCTGATTAGATGGATGCCTGAAGTAGCCCCAATTTTGTGGTTTGTTTTCGTTACAGGATAGCTCAGTTTTAGAGCTAATGGCTTGTTTCCAGAGTGAGTAGAGCGTAATTTAGATATTATCACCTCTACAGTTCTGCCATAGCACAGATAGAGTGTCCCCATCTCTAGTAAAACATGTAATTCTGCCTGCTATTGCTGGCAGTTCCTTGGCTACTTCTCAAAATTCAGTCACGTTAGTGTCGTCTGGAAATATTTGTGATACTTGAGTTCATTACGCATTTTAGAAACATTACAATTGTTCGATAATCAAACCCAAAGTGTGTGCGTGTATGTGTGTATACAGTGCCTTGCAAAAGTATTCATACCCCTTCATTTTTTTCACATTTTGTTTTGTTGCAGCATTATGTTAAACTGCTTTAAATTAGTTTTTCCCCACCTCAATTTACACTCCATACACCATAATCATGACAAAACAAAAACCAGATTTGTAAATTTTACAAATTTATTAAAAATAAAACACTGAAATAAGTACAATGCATAAGTATTCTTACCCTTAACTCAGTACATAGTTAAAGCACCTTTACAGCCTCAAGTCTTTTTGGGTATGAGGTGACAAGCTTTGCACATCTGCATTTGGCAATTATCTGCCATTCTTTGCCTCACCTTTTCACCTCTCAAGCTCTGTCAGCTTGGATGGGGGCTGGCAGACATTTTCTAGAGTCCTAGTTGTTCCAATCCTCTTCCATTATGGATAATGCTTCTGTGAACCTTCAATGCAGCAGCTTTTTTTCTGAACTCTTCCCTAGATCATTGCCTTAACGCAAGTCTGTCACTGAGCTCTACAGACAGTTATCTTGACCTCAGGACTTGGTTTTTGCTCTGATATGCATTTTCAGCTGTTAGACCTTTTCTGAGAGGTGTGTGCCTTTCTAAATCATACTCATTCAAATGAATTTGCCACAGTTTAACTCCACTCGAAGTGTAGTAACATCTAGAAGCAATATGAATGCTCCAGAGCTAAATTTAGAGTGTCCCAGAAAAGGGTATGAATACTTATGCAACGGGATCTTTTCAGTTTTTTTTTATTTTTAATAAATTTGCACAAATGTTAAAAACCTATTTTTTTTGCTTTGCCATTATGGTGTAGGGAGTGTAGATTGATGTAGTGAAAAAGTAATTTAAAGTAGTTTAACATAAGGCAGCAACATAACTGTGAAAAAAATGAAGGGGTATGAATAATTTCGCGAGGCACTGTATATATGTAAGCTGAATAAATAAGCTTTAATTGATGTATGGTTTGTTAGGATAGGACAATATTTGTCTGAGATACAACTATTTGAAAATCTGGAATCTGATGGTGCAAAAAAATCGAAATACTGAGAAAGTTTTACAAAATACCTTTAAAGTTGTCCAAATGAAGTTCTTAGCAATGCATATTGCTAATCAACAATTAAGTTTTGATATATTTACAATAGGAAATTCACAAAATATCTTTATGGAACATGATCTTTACTTAATATCCCAATGATTTTTAGCATAATAGAAAAATCTATAATCATGACCCATAAAATGTGTCGTTGGCTATTGCTACAACTATACCCATGCTACTTATGACTGGTTTTGTGGTACGGTGTTCATGGCTCATAGCTGAGAGGTTCGAGTCCTCACATGACTCTGTGACTCTACTGTAGTATTTCCATACCATCACACTTCTGCTATTTGATTTGCCCGCACACAAATCAAACAGTAGACGGGAGTACGTCACTGATAAGTCTTGGTTTGTTTAAGGCTTTTCCACTCCTTTAAATATGTGGCTCAGAGCCAGAAGGATCCATTTTCCTGGAAAATAAAAATGATTCAGTCAGTCATAACTGTTCCTTACTTTTCTTGCAGTCATGCCTTCACCGCAGCACTTTGATGGTCGTGCCATGGTGTCGTGGAACGACCCCGATATCACCATCGCTGTGCCCTGGTACATCAGCCTAATGTTTCGCACCAGACAGAGCAGTGGAATCACAACCCTAATGCAAGTCAATGCTGGCGATACATCTCAAGTTAACCTTCTGGTAAGTGTCAAAAGTCATACAGGTCATTCTTATTTGTAACCCTGGACCATAAAACTAGTCATATTGGTAAATTTTTTGCAATTGAGATTCATACATTTTTCTACATGTATGGTTTGTCAGGATAGGACAATATTTAGTACAACTATTTGAAAAGAAAATGATTAGAACATTTAAAACTTTCTTAGAAATTCATATTAATAATCAAAAATTAAATTTTGATATATGTACGGTGGGAAATGTACAAAATATATTCGTGGAACATGATCTTTACTTAATATCCTAATGATTTTTGGCATAAAAATCAATTTTGACCCATACAATGTATTTTTTGGCTATTGCTACAAATATGCCCGTGCTACTTAAGATTGGTTTGATGTAAATTCATTGTCATATTAAACCATTTCTTGACTTTTTCTAAGATAAGGGACAAGTATGTGCGGTTTGAAGTACTTCTGGGAGAGCAGAAAGTGGCCACGCTGGATTTCTTAGAAGTCCGAGTGAATGACGGGGAATGGCATCACCTTCTCGTGGAGCTGAGGAGCAGCAAAGATGGGAAGGACACAAAGTACATGGCTCACGTGTTCCTGGACTACGACATGTTCAAGGTCAGTTTTGTGGCCTTAACACAACAGAACAATCCTTTGATGAAACCTGTTTACTGAAGTCTTTTATGCTTTACAGAAGTCAGCAGAGATTGGAAACGAGCTGCCCGGACTCAAGCTGAGAAGTCTTTTTATTGGTGGACTTGGAGAGAGTAACAACGTCCAGCAGGGTTTTAAGGGATGCATGCAGGTGAGACCAAGAGAAAGCCTTTGAATCTTTCACCTTGCATGATACAGTAGAAGATGGGAATCATTTGTTTGTGTTTTGGCTTTAAGACATAAGGTGTGTGATGCAGTTAGGAATGTATTGGAAAAACTGACGAGTGAAAAACTTAACTTGGATTAAGCATGAATTCAGAATGCATGATGGACTGTCAGCTCTACCTATTGAAGAAGATCTGACATCATTGACAGCTGATGATTATATTGTGAACGCATATTTGAAAACCAACTGTCATTAAATGCCATTAACGTTCGGTAGATTATCTAAAAAATCCCAAGCAATTTCCTTTAAGCTTAGTTAAGCTTTAAAATGGGAAAGCTGAATTTTCAGCAGCCATTACTCAAGTCTTCAATGTCACACAATCCTTCAGAAATCCTTCTATATATACTTATTTGGAACAATTTTAGAATTTTGAAGCGTATAAGTGTAAAACTGCTTTAAATTGTTGTTGGTTTTTTTACTTTAAAAAAGTTTTCTCTATAATTTAATTGCATTTTTTCAAAAAATAAATATCATAAAATTTCCCCTACTTTACAGAAAACACCCACTAAAATGTCATTCAGTGTAACAATCTTGTCAGGCATATTTACAACAAAAATGTATGGCATATTAAAAGACAAATTACATTCACCCCAAATACTAATTAACTGTAATTGTACATTTTTAAAATTTGCCACTATCCTGGGTTTTGCCCATTTGTCAGTAAGACTTTTTACTTATTTAAAACACAATAAAATATAATATTCTCCCTTATTCTTATATACATTTTAATATGTACAAGTCAGAATAAGCATGTTAGAATTTTTTATAAATATTGGGTCCCACTTTACATTAGGTGGCCTTAACTACTATGTACTTACATTTAAATTAATAATTTGGTACAATGTACTTATTGTGTACATACATGTTTTTACACTGTACTTATCTTTTTTTAAAAACCAAGATGTAATTACATTTGTAATTAATTTCTGTAATTACCACTGTTGACCCATCCCTTACACCCTAACCTACCCTTAAACCTACCCATACCACCAAACCTTACCCTAACCTTACTCATAACTCAGAAGCAAAAGTGTTTTGCTATGCAATATGGCCACATTAAGTACATTGTAAATTTTTTGATGTAAGTACATGATAGTTAAGGCCACCTAATATAAAGTGTGACCAAATATTGTTACACTGAATGACAGTGTAACATTATTTCAACCAAATTTTTGTCATTTTATTTTCCAAAAACCTTAAAAAGTAAAGACTTTACTTACATGCATGGTTTTCTATGGACATAAATTCACGTTTGTAAATATCTTATGATGTGGACATCTTAACGTCTTTGACTCACATACATAAAAATACTCTGACGTCACACTTTTGGTGAATGTAGTGTGTGACCCTGAAGAAAACTTTCTCATGAATAAGCAAAAGCTGACTGACTTCATGCAAACATGTGTCACAGGGTGTCAGAATGGGGGAAACTGCTACCAACACGGCTAACATCAACATGCAGCAGGCATTAAAGATCCACGTGGAAGATGGCTGTGATATGGCCAACCCCTGCGATTCCAACATCTGCCCTGACAACAGCCAATGCACAGACGACTGGAATGCACACACCTGCGTCTGTGACCCCGGTACTGACACCTGCATCACATTCACTGCATTTGTACAGACGCATCTGATTTCAGTTTAAGGGCATTCATCAAATTCTTGTTCTTTCTGTCTTTTTGTCACTCACAGGTTTCTTTGGCAAGGACTGTGTTGATGCGTGTCATCTGAACCCCTGTGAGCATTTGTCCACGTGTGTTCGTAAGCCGAGCTCCTCTCACGGATACACATGCGAGTGCAGTCAGGACTACTATGGACAGTACTGTGAAAACAAGTAAGTCGCATACCGGATAAAATGCCAGATTAGACCAGACTTGTTTATTCTAGTTAGTGCAGTTTTTTGGTAGACAAGCATAGCCATATTGCTAAACAAACTTGTATGACTTGCTGGTTAAGCGAATTAATAATTCTGTCATTATTTACTCACCATCATGTCATTCTAAAGAGTTTCGTTCATCTTTGGAACAAAAGTAGCAGGTTATTATGGAAGCTAGCTTCCGCCATTGAATAAAAAATAAAAAAAGGTTATTGTGACTTTTTATTTCACAGTCCTGACTTTGTTTCTCAGAGCTGTGTGATATAAACTTGCAATTGCAAGCTAAAAAGTCAGAATTATGAGATATAAACTCACAACTGTACTTGAAAATATCAGTTCTGTCATGACAATTCTCTGAAAAGTTTAGCATGATAATGGATATGACAGTAGGCGCGTTTCCATTACAGATTTGCGCAAAACTTTGGCATTATTTTATAAATGTTGATTAAAAAGTATTGCGAAATGACATTAACCGATGTTATGCGACTAAAATGTAATGTTTGGCAACGGATTTTTGTGGGATTTTGGCTATAAAAAAGTTTCCATTGCTGTTTTGCGAAAATTCCTTTTTCGAATTGCCTGAAAACCACCTCATGTGAGCGTAAAAACTTTTTGTGCAATTGGCGCATTTCCATTAGGCGTATTTTCAATTCGCTATTTTAATTTGCGATTTGGGTAATGGAAACGCAGCTAATGTGAATTTATTTGATCTTGGCGGAATAGATCTGCTACACTGCTGCTGAATTGCTGCTGCTGTTGGTCATTGTTGTAGTTGTAAATTATTGCTGCTGCAAGCAAGTACAGAACTTGCTACTGCCAAAGCATATGGCGATAACAGAGCTGTGAGTATTTAAGACATACTGCTGCTGCACAAATAGCATAAAATAACCTGTAGCAGATCTATACAGGTGGAGCTGGGGAAGGTGGAGGGTTTCAGAGGAACTGAAAGCATGCTGCAAAATGCCCAAGTGAATGCTACCAGCCATTTAAATAGCTGCAAGCTCATTGGTTGCGTACGCAACATGAACCAATCAGCTTGTGCCAAGTCGTATAACTCGGTGATATCATCAGTTACGTTAACAACCCATCAGCCCCATCAAGAGTTTCATGGTAGAACTAGGTCTTTGTATGCGACCTATTTTTTTCACTTAGATATGGACTTTATAACACAAAATTGAGTTTATATCTTAAAAGTCAGAACTGTGGGATATAGACTTGCAATTGCAAAAAGAAATGTCAAAATTGTGAAATATAAACTCAAACAAATGTGAGAAAAAATGTCAGATGTAAGTTTATATCTCACAATTCTGACATGGGATATAAACTAATAATTGAGAGTGACTGATCGCAAGTTAATATCTCGCAATTCTGAGAAAAAAGCCAGAACTGTGACACAAAAAAGTCGCAATTATCTTTTAAGTGTTTTTTTAGCACATTGCTTAGTGTGAGATGTTCACATTTCTGATCATTTCTGAAATTTCGCATTGCATTTGTGCAGTGTAAATGATTTCCATTATGGAAGTCATCTTCATTCCAGGGGTTTGTGTTTGTGTGTGGGTGTGTCTGTCATTGTGTTGGCTCTTCTCCACAAAGCAGGGGAAAACAACACAATACACCCTGTCACAAGTCCACACAAGCTCTACGGAATGATTAACTTCCCATTTATTTTCGTATTTAATCTGCTAAACCCTCTGATCAGCGATGAATGCCACGCTGTCTCATAACACATGGGATGTCTTTTTCTCTGTTTTTTTTTTTTTTTTTACTTTCTCTGTTGACATGGCTGTCCTCTATTAGATTAAGACCCAAACACGCTACTAGCACCTGACGCTGAGTTAATAAGCACCATGCGGCCCTGCTGTCTGCACATTTTAAGGAGAAGATTGCAGACAAGGAATTTTTTTCCTCAGCCTCAGTGTCCTGAAATAAGTCCACAATGGAATTGTGTTGACCGACAGCTGGCCCTTACTGTTCATCATTGGAAAAAAATAGCAACAGAATGTTTAACAATATCTTGGAACTATATTAGCACTTTTTAAAAACTAAAAACATGTTAACACATACAAACATGTTGCTCCATTGTATATCAGGACTGCTACTGTCAAACCAAAATTTATTCAGATACCTTCAACATTTCTCACATTATCACAGTTTGCTATAGTTTAAAAAATGGTGATAAAATATGACAAGAACTTAGAGTTGACTGTGTCTTGATAATGTCAGATAACTTTGATAGAAAGCTATGTAATGGATTACATTCATCCAAAAATGCAGAGAACTGTAGTAATATTTAAACAACTATGAATACTTTGTTGACGAATTACTAAGCAAAGCTTAGTTTTGTTCAGTCCGTGGTGTAAAAAGTTCACATTTTCGCAGTTAAAGCAAAAACTTAAGCAAAACATAGTCAGGTCAAAGTGTCTGAATAATTCTTGGTCCCAAATTTGTATCAATTTTACTGGTAGTTCACTGTATGAATTTTTGGGTATAATATGTGACCCTGGACCACAAAACCAGTCTTAAGTCGCTGGGTTTGTTTGTAGCAATAGCCAAAAATACATTGCATGGGTCAAATTTTTTTATTTTTCTTTTATGCCAAAAATCATTGAGAAATTAAGTAAAGTTCATGTTCCATGAAGATTTTTTGTAAAATTCCTACTGTAAACATATCAAAATGTAATTTTTGATTTGTAATATGCATTGTTAAGAACCTAATTTGGACAACTTTAAAGGTGATTTTCTCAGTCTTTTTGATTTTTTTGCATCCTCAGATTTCTGATTTCAAATAGATGTATCTCAGTCAAATATTGTCCGATCCTAACAAACCATACATCAATAGAAAGCTTATTTATTGAGCTTTCATATGATGTATAAATCTCAGTTTTGTCAAATTTAACCTTATGACTGGTTTTGTGGTCCAGGGTCACATATGTCAGTTTACTTTATTTTGCTATCCTCACTTACGTAAATGAACTATAGTGCCCTGCACCCACTAGTTAAAAATATAAAAAAATATATATACCCCCGGTTTCACAGACAAGGCTTAAGTCTAGTCCTAGACTAAAATGTAAGTCTGAGCTGTTTCAACTAAAAGAAAATTGCACTGACTGATCTTAAAATATATCAGTGCCTTTGTTTTGTCTAAAGATGCACACCAAAAATCTTTTTTTCGAAGCACATTTATAAAAATTACTTAAATGTCCTAATTGAACTATGGCCTAATCCTGGCTTAATTTAAGCCCTGTCTGTGAAACCGGGCCTTGGTGTCTAAAAAATTTTGGGTTTGACTTTATGTCACATTGGACTAAATTTTGATTTTTAAAATACAATTGAAATTACAGTTCGCATAAATATATCCAATGTCCAATTTAACTTAATTTGTCAAGCTTCTACCAAGATGAATTTGCATTCAAATGCACTGACACACAACCTTTGACGTCAGCAGAATTTCTCCTCTTATTTATAAGCCGATAAGTCTGTTTATTATGCTATTACATGATTTGCGATTACATGACATTATGCATGATTTCACTATGTTGTATCATTTGAATTTTGTATAGTTTTGTCCAATTTCCCTTGTTGACTCACCAAAATTTTAGAGTATGTCTGGGGACTATGACTTTTCTAAATCACCTGTTTTATGTGTAAAGTGCAGGATAAACTTTATATACGTACTGTACACCTGTAGAACAGTCTTCGACCACCCAAGAAAATAATGTTAAAATTTGTTTGCTTGGGCAGTCGGTCTTTATTTGCTTGCTCAAACAGGCACAATCCTGTTTCTCATCAGTTTCCAGTCTCCAGTGTTGTGTTATTACTTATCATCTGAAGTCTGAACTCTCACTTCTAATCTTTTGATCTCTATACCATGACAAATCCTGCCAGTGATTGATGGGAAGGTTCTTGCTTGACTCATTGGTGATCTGATGTTCAGTGAAATGTTCAGATGTTACAGGTTAAAACGTGTAACCTTTGCCAATTATGTCACTTTACAGAAGTAAAAATTATTATTTTTTCGCAACACAGGGTGGAAAAACCATGTCCTCGGGGTTGGTGGGGCAGCCCCATGTGCGGCCCTTGCAACTGTGATGTCAGCAAAGGCTTCAACCCTGACTGCAACAAGACTACTGGAGAATGCCGCTGCAAAGTATGAAGATGAAATTATACATAATTTACTCGAACTTGGCTGAGCTTTTTTAGTCTGGCCTGTGGTGTTGTCCACAAACATTGATGGTTGTTTTAGAGACTATTCTTACATACTCCTTACATCTCTTTCACACAGGACAACTACTATCGACCAAAAGACAGTGACACCTGTTTCCCATGCGACTGCTTCCATTTGGGCGCCAATTCACGCATCTGTGACCCAGAGACGGGCCAGTGCCCCTGCAAGGCAGGTGTGATTGGCCGACAGTGCAACCGCTGTGACAACCCCTTCTCTGAAGTGACTAACACGGGCTGTGAGGGTATGTACTTGTTTTCAGCCAACCTGCTTTGAGTTTAAATGAAAGATGTTGGAATGTCCATCTACACTAATGAAGTGCAAAGTAAATCTCATTATGTTTCATTATCTTTACCATTTAGTTGTATATGAGGGCTGCCCAAAAGCTTTTGACGCTGGAATCTGGTGGCCAAGGACCAATTTTGGACGTCCGGTAGCGATGAATTGTCCCAAAGGATCTATTGGTGAGTAATACTGGCCCTGTTATTGAGAAGAATCGACAGTCAATATCTAAATTATCATGTGACCCTGGACCACAAAACCAGTCATAAGGGTACATTTTTTAAAATTGATATTTATACATCATCTGAAAGCTGAATAAACACGCTTTTCATTGATGGTTTGATGGGGTATGGTTTGTTAGGATAGGACAATATTTGGCAAATAGATTATTTGAAAATCTGGAATCTGAGGGTGGAAAAATATCTAAATATTGAGAAAATCGCCTTTAAAGTTGTCTAAATGAAGTTCTTAGCAATGCATATTACTAATCAAAAAGTTTTGATATATTTATGGTAGAAAATTTAGAAAATATCTTCATGGAACATGATCTTTACTTAATATCCTATCGATTTTTGGCATAAAAGAAAAATCTATAATTTTGACCCATACAATGTAATGTTGGCTACTTATGACTGGTTTTGTGGTCCTTTGTCACATATACAAGTTACAATTACAATTACAGAAGATCAGTTTGGGTTTGAGATAATAACTGACTGGTCAAACGGAAACAGATTTCCAGAAACGTGATTTGAATAGGATTCCAAACCACATACGAAAGTAGCTCAAAACAGATTTGCAAAAAAAAAACGGATTTCATGTAGTTTGTGGCTATTCAGACTAAAATGTGATCTATATATGAATCTAATCTAAATATGATGGGATTTGACTCAGATTTGCCCAAAAAACGGATTTGGGCTGAAAGTATAAGTGAGGCTGAATTAGAAGGAACAAAATTTGAAAAAAAATAATAATAATAATAAATAAATAAAATAAGTTTAACACCATTTTGGTGTAGCTAGCTACACTGATTTATATTCTAGTGTATGACATTTAAGTGAAATAATGGGCTTCAACTTGTGCGAATGCCCTTGTTTTCAGTGGCTTTCTGTCACTTGGCACTGCCGCTCCCCATTGACGTTGCCTAGCCCTGTTAACAAAGAACTCTCATTGGCAGAACTCTCCAGTTAGATCTTTTCATTGGTTGGGTAACTGAATGTTAATGAGGCCTCATCTCTAGAGGGAGCTGGTTGGCAAACACAAAAGTATTGTGGGACACGGCTTGGCAGCGCTTGCATAAAGACACATTTACCCAAGTGCTTGTTGGAGTGAGGTTTCGTTTCAGTTTGAGAAACTTCTGAACTAAAACTTCTTTCTACAATAAAAGTAAAATATTGTATATACAATGTATATATGTGACCCTGGACCACAAAACCAGTCATAAGGGTCAGTTTTTTGAAATTGAGATATATACATCATCTGATAGCTGAATAAGCTTTTCACTGATGTATGGATTGTTAAGAAAGGACAATATTTGGTCGAGATACAACTAGTTGAAAAGTACAAAAAAACTAAATATTGAGTAAAATCACCAAAGTTGTCCAAATGAAGTTCTTAGCAATGCATATTACGAATCAAAAATTATGTTTTGATATATTTATGGTAGGAAATTTACAAAATATCTTCATGGAACATGATCTTTACTTAATATCCTAATGATTTTTGGCATAAAAGACTATTGCTATTGGCTATTGCTACAAACATACTTGTGCAACTCAAGACTGGTTTTGTGGTCCAGGGTCACACATAGCATTTTTTAATAACAAATAGTCAAAAAGTATATGTAATATTCTTTATTATATAAAAAAATTTACTGTTTTCTTAATTCTTTAGGCACTGCTGTCAGACACTGCAGTGACGAGAAAGGCTGGCTGCCCCCTGAACTCTTCAACTGTACCACCATCACATTCTCCCACCTCAAGAAACTGGTAGATCTAGATGTTTAAGTTATAAACGATCATTAAAAAGCTCATATTGTTTAATTCATTGTTGACACATCTCAAGTAACCTTTCTTTCTCCCTTCCTCTTGTTCATATCCTACCTCTTTCTGACCAGAATGAGGAGTTGCATCGTAACGAATCAACAATGGATGGGCAGAAATCAAAGGACATCGCTCGGATGTTACAGAACGCCACTGACCAGACCAAGTCCCTTTATGGAAACGATGTTAAGACAACCTACCAGCTCATTTCCTGGATTCTGCACTATGAGAGCCAGCAGCAAGGCTTTAACCTGGCCGCCATGCGTGACGCCAAATTCAACGAGGTTGGTTTTACTCCTTCATATGTACTGCCAATATAATCTGCTGGATTTTTAATGCTTAAAAGTTGTTAGTGCTTATTGTTCAGACAAGCATCACTGTTACTGTTGCTCATACATAATGTAGGGTTTGATATCTGAACAAACCACTAACCCAGCTATTAAACTGCAGATCTTTGCCACACCATTTTTGCTTCACAAATTATACCCCAAAATTATCCAACCTGTTGAAAAGACATCATTTTTGTTACACCGTGTCTACATCGGACACATGCGGCATGTCGTGACGGGATAAAATAAGGTCCCATTATAATTAAAAGAGCTGTTTAGACTGGCAGTGCCCATTGGAGACAACACAATATCCAAAGACTTGGGGTTGGGCCCTTTTGACTTAACTGATGCTTGCCAGGCTCATTTTCTTCAGTAAATGTAATCTAGTTGCACTCACATAGCAGCCATCTAGAAAGCCCTTTAGTTAAAAATTAAAAACCACCACCTTAGCAAACTCTGAGCACCGTGACATCAGCTTTTGTGCATGTTAGCACTTTTAACATTGTTTACAGCTATACGAACAATGCCAATTTTCTTTTGGTCTCTTCTGTACTTGAGCTCTGGCAGCCCCAAATTGTGCGCTTTTAGCCTTGCGGTTTAGTGGATTAGTGTAAATAACACAGCATAAAGTGACTGATGTCATGAGAATGAAAACGCCCACATTTAAAGCACATCTGGCAACATGAACGTGCTTATCTTGATACATGGTTTTAGGATAAGGATGCGTTTTAAGACCGCATTCATTATGTCTTGTCTTGGCACAGATTCAGTTTTCTAATGTCTCTCAAAAGTATAGAATTTTACTCTGAAATACCAAATGTCTTTGAATTTTGCAGAACATAGTGAAAGCTGGCAGTGCAATCCTGGATGCCAGTAATAAAGAGCACTGGGAACAAATACAGAGAACAGAAGGAGGTACAGCACATCTGTTGAAAAACTTTGAGGAATATGCTAACACTGTGGCCCAGAACATGAGGAAGACCTACCTGAAACCTTTCATCATTGTAACCGAGAATATGGGTGAGTAACATCTATAAATAACATTTTTCAAATTGGTTTGAGTTATTAATGTAGATTCAATCACTGTTTTGAACACTATCCAGTTCTTCTTAACTTTAAACTTTGACTTCTCAGTTTTTGCTGTGGATTATCTGGATGCCATTTATCCAGATGAGGCAAAAATTCCTCGTTTTCAATTGACTGACCAGGAGTGTCCCAAAGACCTTAAGTCATCAGTTATTTTCCCAGAATTCAGTTTCAAGTCTTCAGAGCATAAAGGTAAAATCATACATTATAGTTACTTCAAACTTCTGTAATATATGTGAATAAAATAGATTTGCCGGCCACAGGTTGCTAACAAAATAAACTACAAATACTGTTATTTTTTCAGTAGTTAATAGTATTTAATAATATTCAATCACCATTAGGAAATATTGGCATGTTAAAGAAGAAGTTCAGTTCCAGAACAAAAATTTGCATATAATATGCTCACCCCCTTGTCATCCAAGAATGTTTATATCTTACTTTCTTCAGTCGCAAAGACATTGATTTTTTTTTAAACAAACATTTCAGGATTTCTCTCCATATAGTGGACTTCAATGGTGCCCATGAGTTGGAACTTCCAAATAGGTTCTAAACGATCCCAGCCAAGGAAGAAGGGTCTTATCTAGTGAAATGATTGGTTATTTTCTAAAAAAAATTAACAATTTCCAAATCATCCTACATTACTGCAGAAGTTTACAAAGTGAATGCACAAGGAGAGTCAAACACCCTCTACAAAAAAAAAAAAGGTAAAACAATGATGTAGGACAATTTTGAAGCTGGAGGAGAAAATGAGATGGGAGTTTTTTTTGTTTTTTTTAATAGTTTAGAGTTTCATTTAAACTGCGTTTTGGAAGTTCTCACTTACGTGCACCATAGGAGTTCACTGTATGTAGAACATTTCTGAAATTTTTTCTCAAAAAACAATTTCCCTACGACTGAAGAAAGAAAAACATAAACATCTTGGATGACAATCGAGTGAGTAAATTATCTGCACATTTTTGTTCTGGAAATGAACTTTTCTTTCACATGAACTCTCTTGTAGTTTCTCCTACAGATGATCCAGAATCTCAAAGCAGCTCTGATGAAGAGCATGACCTGGCTACAAAGAAGAGAAAAAGGCATGCAGAGAGTCTTCTACCATTTCCCGTGGCTACAGTCCTCATCTATAAATCTCTTGGCCAGCTTCTACCAGAGCACTTTGACCCCGATCGCCGCAGTCTCAGGTATAGAATGTCACTTTTTAGTACTTGTCCAACTGTAAACCGCTTGTCCAAATATTTAGTCTTGGTGGCATTCCACAGTCAAACAAAGAACACGGTTGCCATGCTAGGAAGATCCATTTAACATCATTGCTGCCTGTTTTTTCAACAGACTGCCGAACCGTCCTGTCATTAACACTCCCATCGTGAGCACAACTGTGTACAGTGAAGGTGAGCCGTTACACATTCCTCTGGAGCAACCAATCACACTAGACTACAACCTTCTGGAGACAGAAGAGAGAACTAAACCTGTGTGTGTGTTCTGGAACCACTCTATCACGTGAGTCATAACCCCTACACAGACACACACTTTTGAATATAATTTAGATAACACTGGAATTAAAATAAAATCTCCTAAATCAGTCCACATTTACTTCAAAAAGTATTAATGCTGGTCTGATATGTCTTGGTATTTAAGTGTTGGTGGCACAGGCGCCTGGTCGTCTAAAGGATGTGACCTCATCTCCAGAAACCACACCCACATCAGCTGTCAGTGCAATCACATGACCAGCTTTGCTGTGCTTATGGACATCTCCAAGAGAGAGGTACTGTGGCTAAAAATACACCATTTTAACTCAATCACTTAAAGAGTAGTTCACCCAAAAATGAAAAGTCTGTCATCATTGTTCATCTTCGGAAAACACAATAAAAGAGTATAGCAATTAGCTGGGTTCAAACGCTTAAGGCATTTAAGCATATAAGGAAAAAGACATTACATTTTAAAAAGCATTTTTGGCAAATGCAGGTAATTTACCAGAGAAATATGTTTTTTTATGATTATGACTGCCATAGCGCCATCTGTGGTCTGATCCCCTTAAAACTTTGCATGGTTGTTTAGAATCACCTGTCGCATGTGCTGGTTTTGTGAAGTTTTGAGTTTTCTTTTAGGCTTTATAGGAGTAAATTTGGACAGGCCCCTTTTCTAAACGACACCATTATAGATTCCCAAGGGGTACATTTCAATTTTTTTTGGATAATTATTGGCCTAGAGAGACCACAAAATTTTACTGCAGTGTTTTTTTCCCAAATTGAGCTAAAGACCTAGGACTAGTTCATAAAAGTAGTTTGTTTTACATTTTCTCAATCATTTAACAAGGATTTAACTGAAAGCAGTGGTTCTAAAGGTAAAGTTGTCTGGAATGAGAAGTTCTACCGCATGATTCAAATATTGTGCGTATGTGCGAAAAAACGTGCAATGTTCAATTACTTACGCCCTTGAAAAAATGCGATATTGCTCCCCCAGTGGCCAATTTCTTTCAAATTGCTCTCAGACATTTGGGGCTGTGAGTCAACCAGGCTCACAAGTTTCGTTTCGATATGCTTCTGTTAACCTTGTCTAATGGGTGCTTAAATTGGGTTGGCCAGTAGCGGCCATGTTTTTCTAGATATGCAAATGCCCTTATGGACACTTGTGGCACTTCGGACCAAGACTGTGCACAGAGATTTTCCTGTTGAGGACAAATGGTTGCGAAGTTATAGCCATTTTTGTGTTTTTCCCACTTATAGCGGCACCAACTGGCCAAGCTCCGCAATTTTTTTCCTGTGACCTCAGATTGAGCTCTTACATAATTGTTCTGATTTTACTAAAAGTGGCCCCTTTGCGATGGTGAGTCAAAAGTTCAACTCATTTTTTGATAATTATTGATATTCACTTCAGAGAATCTTTCTGCACTGGTTTGGTTCCGATCGGGTGAAAAACCTAGGACTAGTTAAGCTAGGACTAGTTACAAAGGTATGTTTTCCAAAAACTGCGAAATACCCGAAAATTTCATGAACGAATCTGAGGCATGCGTTTGTCCGCTGTGAGCCAAGGGACGAGCATAGGCAACTCCTAATTATTTTAAATTTTTCTCATAACTTGTTCATACATTGTAAGTTTATGCAATTAACAAACATAATTGGTTCTTGTGCATCAAGCAAGCAAAACTGAGTGATTGTGTCTAATGCAAGACTTTGATTCATGCTTGGTTCATCTCTTATCTCTTAAAGCTTAAAAAGTTGATTGTGTAATTTAATGGGTTTGGAATGACATAAGGCTTGAGTAAATAGCAATTTTCATTTTTGGGTGAACTATTACTGTGAATTATTTCTTTTTTTGTAAATCTAATTTATTGTGAATCTAATTTTCTCTGATTCTGTCAGCACGGTGAAGTTCTTCCCCTGAAGATTGTCACCTACACCACAGTCTCTGCCTCCCTGTTTGCGCTCCTCATCACCTTCATCCTACTGGCCATCCTGCACAAACTACGCTCCAACCTCCACAGCATCCACAAGAACCTGGTGGCCGCCTTGTTCTTCTCTGAGCTGGTCTTCCTCATTGGAATCAACCAGACCGACAACCCGGTGAGGGGTTCATCCTTAGAATATTACTGTGAAACCGGGTTTAAAAGTGGAAAGAGCAAAACAATGTAAAACAAATGTGAGAAGGGACTCAAAAGACCGCACATGAAATTACAAGACTGGCTTTATGGGTTTGAACTTTCATCAAGTTAAATCATAAGTGCGCATTTCGATCTCAAATGTGGTTTTGTGTCTTCTCATCAAGAGAGTCTCATGTTGCAGTTTTCCCTTTCAGCGATATCTAGTATTTTAGATTCCCATTCTCGAATTCCACTAATTACTTTCTTAAGTCTGTAATTAACAGCTGCATATACTTGTGGATTGAGGTCACTTTGACAAATGCCTGCGATTACTGTGAGGTGGCTTTTATTTCGGGTATTTGTCATCCATTACTGAGTAGAAAAAAGCTTTAATGGTTTAAATCAATTTCTATGTGGTTTGACACATCTTTTCACTATTGTGCCAGTGGGTGGGCGGCACTCTCAGGATTGCAGATTACAGCTTTCTGTACTTAGGATTTTTATACAGATACTGCAGACCTAGCATGTGAAACAACTGTAGTTTTACACTAGGCATAATGTATTTTCTTTTAATGAACTGGTTTATGATGTGACTGGTGTCTGCTAGTACAAGGGTTCAGGTAAAGTTATATAGAAACACTTTCACATTATTTTAATTAATGGCTACATTTTTGGCACACTGTTTAGGTCTAGCTTTGTAAAAAAATAAAAATAAAAAGGTGTGTATAAGTGGATGAATTTCCCACATGTCAAGAGTATGTCCAAGAATAAAAATGTAAAGTAGTGGCAATTAAGATTAAAAAAATAGCTGCTATTTTATTTTTTCCTATTCATTTTTAGGATGAAAGTAACCTTATTGTTCATCCGATTTGGCCGAATGCTTTTGTTAAACACTAACCATCTTTCTCTCTCTCCAGTTTGTGTGTACGGTGATAGCCATCCTTTTGCACTACTTCTACATGTGTACATTCGCCTGGACTTTTGTGGAGGGTTTGCACATTTACCGAATGCTCACTGAAGTCAGAAACATCAACCACGGGCACATGCGCTTCTACTACGCCATCGGCTGGGGGATACCGGCTATTATTACAGGTGAGACACACACCCTCTCCAGTCTATTCATTAATTACTGTTTCATGTACATATATTACGCCCAACCCACCATCTTGGCAGGTTCATATTTGTACACTCATGTACTCAGCATAAGTCCACTATGTCAACACAGATACACACCTTCATCTCATGAATTTCCTTAAGAGACCATTAGAAATGTTTGTAAACCCGCACACACACGCATTTGTGGTGTCGTGCTAGGACTCGCCCCTTCTTTTGGATGGATGGTGTGTGTGTGTGTGTGTGTGTGTGTGTGTGATCCCTGTGGGAACGAGACAGGACGCCAACGTCTTCATATTACTAGCTCTTGCTCTCTTGCTCGCTCTTTTTTTCTTTCTTTCTCTGTTTTCTCTCCGATGGCTCTGCTCTCCATAATGGGTGTCACTTTCTCCACTGGCACATGCTCAAAGCGGTGAAAAAGCCCCTATCCTAGAGATAATAGAGGCTGACCCGACTCCTCTCTGCTCCTCCCAGCTTAATGAATGGCTGCCTGCTTTCTTTACTCTGTTCTGTAATTCATTGCTCATACTGTGGGTTAGGGGTTTTAACAAACTTGTGTGTATTGTGTAACTCATCCTGCTCTGTTCTGCTTAGAGGAGAAGTATGTTGTTACTTTTCTAGGTGATCACCTTATTACCTTATCTGGCAACCAAACAGCAACGCTACCTACCAGTTAGAACACCTTAACTGCATAGTAAAGCTGTAGTAACCTTCCAAAAAACCTTTGCAACCACATTGAGTATCCTAGCAAGGTCCTAGCAATCACCCAGAACATCCTAGTATCTATATAGAAATATCTTAAAGGGGTCATATTATGTTGCTAATAAGAACATTATTTTTCACATACTGTACATTATTGTTGCTCCTCTCTGCCCTGCCTTTCAGAAACGCTTTGATTTTTACAAAGCTCATCGTTCTGAAAAACACAGTGTGCTCTGATTAGCCAGCTATCCGGTGCAGTGTGATTGGCCGAATACCTCAAGCATGTGACGGAAATGTTACACCCCTTACCATGTTGTGATAACATGTCTCGGCGCAACGAGACAACAATAATAAAAAACCCATTATAAATGAGTAATTTGTTGCATCCAGTGAGGACCTAATTACTGATTATAATGATATAATTGTATAATTATAATTGATTGCGTAAACATAACACCATGTCTGCATTTGTGACTGTAGGACAACAAACAACAAGCACTACTCCACATTGCTCAAAACTCGCGTTTGAATAGTCAGTAGCAAATTCTTTAAATATGAAAACGTACTTACAGGCTGTGAGTCAGAAGCGCTAGATTCACATACAAAGTTGGAATTGCCCCACTTATAGAAACAGCCTTTGTGCACAGCCGGCATTGTAGGCTACTCTCCAAGGTTCAGGAAACAGTCCTCCATAAAATTACCCGCACACATTTAAATATTTGCATTGTACTCTTCTGGAACAGTGTTGTAAATTTGAAAATTTTCGCATTGTAGTGTAGACTGTGAAAACGTAGGCTTTGAAAACTATGACTCGTGTTTTGTCATGTGACACATATTAATCCAGTAGATATCTATGTTTATACCAGTATTCCGCTGATTTGTGCTACTTTCTAGTTTGGTCAAAAGTAACGACTTTGGGACCAGTCAGTACTAAAACGTAAAAAATGTGACGATACCAGCATTTCCTGTGAGCACACAGCTACACATGGGAGTGTTTGAAAGCCATGTCTATCAGCGGATCCATCATCATAATATATGTGCTCAATAAATGGATCCTCTTATAGTCACAACATTCAAACCTCCTGTGTATGTCTGTGTAAGCACTCGGTGAAGAGTGTGAAAGCATATCTGTTGAACACGTGAATACAATGGCCAATCAGAGGTGTTTAAGACTTAAAATGTTTGCAGGAAATGCTGGTATCATCACATTTTTTAAATTTCAGTACCAACTGGTACTGAAGTCGGTACTTTTGACAACACTACCTGATTGTTGCTAAAGATATGTTGCCCTGTACATTACTCATATCGCAGTCCTGCAAAGATGACAGAAAATGTACTTACGATTTCTGTTCTGCGGCAAAACATGAGGGCAGTTGTGTTTTAAATCAAACATATAATAGTGAGTGAGAGCGACCTGGATGTCAGTGAATTGTGGGATATTTTTTCTAAATAAAATGTCAGAAGTACAGCACTATGTAAAAACTTATGTCTGTTCCGTCTTCATCATCTCACTAAGCTTTTTGTTAGGTTTTACACATGCGCAGTAAGGCAAATTTAACGTTTTCCTACGTTTTAGTGTGGATGAGCCACTTTTGAAAAATGCTTGAAAATGCTAGTGTGGAGCGAGAGCGTTTTAAAACAAAAGTCCCATTTTCAAATGTATCCAAGTTAATGTACATGTAGTAGGGTAACCATAAAATTAACCATGGTTTTATTATAGTAAAAGTGACCATGTTTTTTCCACATTGATTACTAATTGTATAACCACAGCTTTACTGCAAACACCATGGTTAAACTATGGTTAGTGTAGCAAGACATAGTAACAATGTTTTTTTTTTGGTTTTATTTGTAGTAAATCCACGGTTAACTTTCGTAAGGGGTCCAGGATTCAGTTTTTGCTTTTTACAGTCGCCATTCATTGTGTGGGACTAGTTTCTTAATCCTGCTCCCACAATATTGCATATAATTGTCAGGGAGTATTTCTATTGCTTTGGATGGAGCTCGTGTTGGATGTAGGGTTGCCAAATCCCCATTTTTTCCACAGAATTGGGCTGATTTTAAACTGTTGCAGCGTGTTGATTTTATCCCGTGGGTTAAAGCATTATAAATTTCATTTGACTGAAATGTAGTGAAACATTTTGCATTCTGTCAATGATAAAACTGTGGTAGATATAAGTTTTGTAAAGGATGGCCACTGTGCTAGGAATGCTTTTAATCAATCTGCATAACAGTGACTGTAAAATGTAGTTTAGGTATGGAAATGACATATTTTGAGTTTTAATATGCAATATGGTCACCTACCTACCCCACATCCCCAGCTGCATTCTGCTCCCCGTCCTCTTTCTTGAAAACTAAAATATGGTCACCCTAAGATGTAGCCTTAGAAAATATTTGGCAAATCTATAACAACCATGTAGGAACATGCTATAAACCACCTTAGCAATCAACCCTGTAGCACTGTGCTCTCTTAATAATGTAGCAACAGCATTGATAACAACAGCAACAACAAGCTAAAAAACACTCAGAACACATTAGTAACTACACAGCAAAGCCTTACCAACCGCTCAGAAAACCCGAGCAACCACATAGCAATTATGTAGGACCAAGTGTGCATCACATGTCCTGAAAAGTGCAGACAAAACATTTCAATCGCCCCCTGGTGGTTGGCTGCAGTATAAGTTGTAAACTCATGTAAATTGGGACATAAGCCAATCTAAAAAATCAAATTACACTTCAACTACATTTTTTACCAAAGATGGTTTCATTAGAGGTAGTTTTTAATCATGTGCCTGCCGAAAGAAACAGTTAACAGGATCAAAAAAGCCATCCGTAGTGCATCTGGTCATCCAGACTGGTCTTACCTGGTCAGCAGGTTGGTTTTAGAGGGCTGGGCGACCAGGTAAAGCCAGCTAAGACCAGCCAGCCAGCCTAGGCTGTTACTTGACAGCGACCAAACTTGGGATGTTTTGGCTTCACTTTTCTATAGTGGAAGGAAGTGAAGATGTGTCGTACATCTTTTTCTACAGTCTATGATCAGGACACTAAAGCAACGCCAAACGAACACCAACAGCATAGCAACACATTAAAAATACACTGCACATATTAGCAACCACCCACAACATTTGATGTTTGTGTCCCATCAGGTTTGGCTGTGGGTTTGGATCCTCAAGGATATGGGAACCCTGACTTCTGCTGGCTGTCCGTCCACGACACCCTCATTTGGAGTTTTGCGGGACCCATCGCTTTAGTGGTGCTGGTAAGTCCATCTACTCATCATTTGTTCGTCATTCTGACTAATCTCATTCCATTCTGCATACTCAGCTGATCAAATGTCGAAAACAATCTTTTAACAGGTCAACATCATTATCTTTGTGCTGGCGGCAAAGGCGTCGTGTGGCCGTAGGCAACGCTCCTATGAAAAATCTGGAGTCATGTAAGACGTTGTTACCCTGTCTCTTGAGAGCATTTCCTGAGGATTGTTTTATGAAATACAGTACTCACTTGTGGTTTTTGTATGTGCTCCAGCTCTGCACTGCGGATGGCTTTTCTGATCCTGTTGCTCATTAGCGCCACCTGGCTACTGGGTTTAATGGCTGTTAACAGCGATGTCATGACCTTCCACTACCTCTTTGCCATCTTCAGCTGTCTGCAGGTAACACTTGCTCTATTCCTGACCTCAGTTTTTCCAAAACAGACAAACAAGGCAACCATCACCATAACTATTGCTCATAGTAAGGCACTAAACAACCGCTATGTATGTTATTGTGTACGAAAATCTGACTGCAGATATATCAACCGGTGTTGTTTTTGTTACCTAAACTATAAGATAAAGTTCTGTAATAGAACCTAAGCTGCAATAAATTAAATATACATTTTAGATTACATTAAACATTACAACTGAAATTAGAAGTTTAAATTGAAATAATAAAAATGACAAAAACTAAAACTGAAAAATAAATAGGCATACAGTCGAACCAAAATGTATTCAGACATTTTCAACATTCTCACATTATCAAAGTTTATTTACTATAGTTTAGAAAATGGTAATAAAATATGACAAGAAAGGTGTGTAATGGATTACAATCAACCAAAAAAAAACTGTTAGTATGACAATAGTTACACAACTATCAATACTTTGTTGAACAATTACCAAGCAATTCTTAATTTTGTTCAGTCTGTAGTGAAAAAAGGTCACATTAGCAATTAAAGAAAAAACATTTAAGCAAAACATCAGATCAAAATGTCTGAATAATTTTTGTTCCCAACTTTGTATAGATTTTACTGGTAGTCCATTGTATGAAGACTTTTTGGGTATAATATGTCACAGTTTACTTTATTTTTTCTATCTTTACTTTACCACTAGTTAAAATTATCTAGGGTTTGAAAATTTTTTGGTTTGAATATATATCAAAATTTGAACTGAAAACTGAAATATTTCAAAAGGATAGTTCACACACACACACACACACACACACACACACACACACACACACACACACACACACACACATGTTGGGTTTACATGTTTTATGGGGACATTCCATAGGCATAATGGTTTTCATACTGTACAAACCGTACTTTCTATCGCCCTACACCTACCCTACACCTAAACCCAGCCCTCACAGGAGATTGTGCATACTTTTACTTCATCAAAAAAACTCATTGTGCATGATTTATAAGCCTGTTTCCTCATGGGGACCTGAGAAATGTCCCCAAAAGGTCAAAATCTACTAGTATTCCTATCCTTGTGGGGACATTTGGTCCCCACAACGTGATGAATACCAGGTACACACACACACACACACACACACACACACACACACACACACACACACATGTTGGGTTTACATGTTTTATGGGGACATTCCATAGGCGTAATGGTTTTCATACTGTACAAACCGTATTTTCTATCGCCCTACACCTACCCTACACCTAAACCTAGCCCTCACAGGAGATTGTGCATACTTTTACTTCATCAAAAAAACTCATTGTGCATGATTTATAAGCCTGTTTCCTCATGGGGACCTGAGAAATGTCCCCAAAAGGTCAAAATCTACTAGTATTCCTATCCTTGTGGGGACATTTGGTCCCCACAACGTGATGAATACCAGGTACACACACACACACACACACACACACACACACACACACACACACACACACACACACACACACACACACACACACACACACATGTTGGGTTTACATGTTTTATGGGGACATTCCATAGGCGTAATGGTTTTCATACTGTACAAACCGTATTTTCTATCGCCCTACACCTACCCTACACCTAAACCTAGCCCTCACAGGAGATTGTGCATACTTTTACTTTATCAAAAAAACTCATTGTGCATGATTTATAAGCCTGTTTCTTCATGGGGACCTGAGAAATGTCCCCACAAGGTCAAAATCTACTGGTATTCCTATCCTTGTGGGGACATTTGGTCCCCACAACGTGATGAATACCAGGTACACACACACACACACACACACAAATGTACTTACACTCAAGTTGTTCCAAACCTGTATGAGTTTATTTAGAAGAATCTTGTTAACTAAATAGTCAACGGTAGCCATTTACTTCCAACTTAGTTTTTTTCCATACTATGGAAGTCAATGGCAACCAGCAACTGTTTGGTAGACTATCCCTTTAATATTAGTAAATATTGTATTACTACACTGTAAAAAGTTTTCACCAGTTTCAACTTAAAAACTTAAGTTTAGCAGCTGCCTTAAGATTTTAAGTTAAATCAACTTAAGCCATTTAAATTTGCAAGTTACATCAACTCATTTTTATTGTAATAAGTTAAAATGGCTTGTAGTTTTAAGCTGATTTGACTTAAAAACTTAAGGCAGCTGCTGAACTTAGGTTTTTAAGTTGAATCTGCTGAAAACGTTTTACAGTGTACATAAAAAATACTAAAATAACACTTCCATTTCCTGTTTCTGTTTTTCAGGGCGTATTCATTTTCTTCTTCCACATTGTGTTCAATAAAGAAGTGAGGAAAAATCTGAAGAACGTTTTCACGGGAAAGAAACAGCTACCTGATGAGTCAAGCGCCACACGCACTACCCTGCTGACAGTGAGTTACTGTAACACGTATACGTTCTTAAATATTCATACATTAATTGTTCTTCACAAGTCTGGAAACAGCAGGTAGGAGGTTTAAATGTCAGTTTATCTTGTAACAAATTAATAAGGAGGTAATTTAAGTAATTTGCAAGCAAGCCATTTAAGTCATCACATAATTTAGTATCAAAGGAAACTGAAGTGGTCTAACATTTGGAAATGTGTTATTTACTTAATTTACAGTGCTTTGCTCTTTCTGTCCTTAGCGTACGCTGAACTGCAATAACACGTATATGGAGGATGGCACGCTGTTTCGCTCGGCCATCGGAGAGTCAACGGTGTCTCTGGAGAGCACAGTCAGGTCAGCCAAGAGTCACAGCAGCTACCTTACTTACACGCACAGGTAACATGCTACTGCTGGGGCACTGCGCTACGCTCTCATTATGTAACATTTTACTTTCTCTCATCCTACCTGACATTTCTGAATAATGGAATAATAACTCTTTATGTCTTATTCTCTGATTCATCTTATTCTTTACTTTTCTCTATGCATGCGCAAAGGTGCATTGCTTCTGCTTTGCTTTGCAGTGCTGCGAACATGTACACAAACTCTGAAACACATTCCTGCATGTATTCCCATGTGTCCCACTTGAACACATGCAACTTTGTAACATCCATGCTTTGTTTATAGATTCAGTTCATTAGTCATTTTGAAAGCACTTATCCTTTGCATGCTTGTTGTTAGCATGGCATGCTAGCAGAATGGCCTACTAATTTGCTCACAGTATGGCCAGACTAAAACTATTAAAAAAAAAACAAATAAAACTATTAAAATGTAATTAAAAAAATAATCAAAATTACACAGCTGTTCAAAAATTTGGGATCAGAAAGACTTGTAATTAATTTATTCCTGTGATGCAAATCTGACTTTTTATCAGCCATAACTACAGTCTTAAGAGTCACACAAACCTTCAGAAATCATTCTAATATGCTGAATTATTATTAGAATTATCTATGTTGGCAACAGTTGTGCTGATATATATACATATATATATTTGTGGAACCTGTGTTACTTTTTTCAGGATTCTTTGATTAATAAAAAGACAGCATTCCAAAAAAACAGCATTTATTCAAAATATAATCATTTGGTAACAATAGTCTTTGCTATCACTTTTTATCAATTTAACACATCCTTGCTGAACACAAGTAGTAATTTCTTACACATTTGAATGGTATTGTAGATTGTTTTCTATTTAAATAAATGCTGTTCTTTTCGTTTGTGTTCTTTTGACTTTTTATTCATCAAAGAATCCTGAAAAAAAGTATCACAGGTTCCAAAAAAAGTATTAAGCATCACAACTGTTTCCAGGACTCATAATGAATCAACATATTAGAATGATTTCTGAAGGATCATGTGACACTGAAGACTGAAGTAATGATGCTGAAAATTCAGCTTTTATCACAGTAATAAATGCATTTTTATTATAAGTTTAAGTTTATTTTAGTTTATTAAAATAGAAAAAATATATTTTATAATTGTAATAATATTTCACAATATTACATTTTGTTCTGTGTGTTTGATCAAATAAACACAGCCTTGATGAGCATAAGAAGCCTCTTTAAAAAATATAATTAATAAATAAATTGAAGTAATAAAATCACTAAAACCGAAATAAAGCTGAATAGATATATTTAAACAAACAAAAACTAATAACTAAATCATAATCAGTCAAGAACATTTAAAATATTAATAAATACTATAATAATATATAATTGATGCTAAAATTCTGTAAATATAGGTTAATCAATTATTTTAAATAAATTGATTTTAGCATTTTGATATTTATTGTTGCCAAGTGGATTCAAAATGAGTAAAAACCTACTTAAAAATAATAATAATTCAATAGAATATTTACTAAAAGGGCACTAGAAACTATGATATTTAATTTTTACATTTGTATGCCACAGTATAACAATACATAGTAATAAACAGCAATATTTACATATATTACATACATTTAGATACATATTTACGCAAGTTTTACTAAAAAAAATACATTTATGAAGGAATGGTTGTGTCACATTTTGCACTGATTTATTGACAGTTTAGAGGAACTAAATAATGGAAATGAATCACACAGATTTAAAAGAGAGACATTTTTTAAAATATAATTAGTTAGGAAACAGTTTTAAATGGTGTTAATCATTCCACAATATTACTGTTTTTACTGTGTTTTACTGTCAAAAACATTCAAAATGTTACTTACCTCAAACTTTTAAAAAATATTGTGTAATTTACTATAAAATAGTAATTTTGTAACTGGAAGGAATTTCAGATTAAGTTTATTTAGACAATTTTATGAAGCTAAACCTCTAGACAACAAGACTTTGAGCAAGTTAGTGTAAACTGATATGAAGTCAACTTTCAAATCATTTTTTGTTTTTCACTGGTATCTAATCTCATTGCGACTAGAGGTCATGTGTTTGGCATCTGTCTTGTATGGCTCTCATTCTCCTGCTTTCACTCCTACACAGGGATGAATTGGGTCAGAAGCCCAGTGTTTCATCTGGAAATGCTAAAGCTGGACTCACTGACATTGACGGCTCACTTTTCCGTAACGGCACTAAAGCAGATGGTAAGAAAAACTTTTCCAAAGCCAGCACTAAAATCTATATTTACTGCCTGTTATCCACATGTAGACAAGCGCAACGTAGTGTGACATCTGTATTTGTGAACTGCCAGACTTAGTGTTGGTGTTTGTCACCTCAAACAATTCGTTGACATAAATTTGTGTGTATTCAGACTCGGATTCAGACAGCGAGCTCTCTGTGGATGAGCACAGCAGCTCATATGCCTCCTCTCACTCATCCGATAGCGAAGACGAAGACATGGACATGAAGCCAAAGTGGAATAATGAGAGACAACCACTACATAGCACTCCAAAGGGTACAAAAGAAGGTATTTTGCTTTTGGAATTACATTCAAATATGGAAATCTGAAATTGGTGGATGCATTTATAAAGTATTAAAGTGTCAAATAACATTAACCGCTTTATCCATGTCTTAGTTGACACGGTGTCCAATCATGTTAGGCCTTACTGGCCAACTGAAGCCATGACAGCCAGTGACAGTGAAGATCCCGGAGGGGCAGGCAGACTAAGAGTAGAGACTAAAGTCAACGTAGAGCTCCATCAGGAAAATAAACTCAATCATACTGGAGAGACCACTCAGGACAAAGACCACCCAACAACCCCCACCCAAGCCAACAGCAACCACCAGCCTGAACAGAGGAAGGGTAAGAGTGGAAAACATTTTGTTAACTGTGAAACATCAGCTCAGATTTAATTTTTAGATTTTTTTCAGCAATTGTAAAATGAAATGAAATGCATTTTGATTCATATTATTTGTTATTAATAAATAAACCGATATATAGATATATAGAAAACAAAAAAAATACATATATATATATATATATATATATATAATAAATACATTTAT
>NC_133364.1:29761369-29847427 GCF_049309525.1 Garra rufa | reverse complement strand
AAAAATCTATTCTAAGCACTACAGTGATGAACTTTACATAAACAGACTTTGTCAATAACAATTACAAATTAAATTGAAGAAGAAAAAGATGGGAAGATAGATTGAAGACAATAACATTTATTTAATGTCTTTCACTTTTAACAGTGACTACAAAACAGCCAATAATTGTGGCCACACTTGTACACAATATAAAACAAACACTGTATAAGTGCATTTTCATCCTGTAATCTCAATTGTGTCGGGCTGATGGCACATGTAAATTTTCTTGGGTGCCAAGCACAGCATGCACCTCTGTTTCATCATGACTCTATTGGTGGAGACAAAAAAATTCAAGAGTTTGGTCAGACAATCAGGTAATGAGATGAATATAGCAGACAGGTAGAAGACAGATACAACACAAAGTCAAAATTGTACTTTTGTCGCTAAAGGTGGTGAAAACTAGATGGATACTGAGACTAGAGCATGTGACCAGAGCGAAGTCTACCATGACAGCCTGTGCCTGATTGGTCATCACATTGTGGTTTATTAAGCTACAGAATTTAAATCTCTTTAAATCTTTCAAGAGCAAATGTAATTACCCCATATCATTACAATATTAATTTATTCAGACAGAAAATAGACAAGTAGCTTTAAGCCCAATACATACGTGGTGGACACTGATGAGGTCTTCCCATCTCTGCCCATATACTCAATCAGGCATCTCAGGACCACTTCTCTCCTTTTCTTCACAGAGGCAGATGGATCCTGTTAAAAAGTAATATCTGATCAACATTCACAGCCTGATGACAGTACAATATAGCACACCTATGTTTTACTTAACTGGGAATAGTTGTAGCTGTAATTGTATCTATTCTGAAGTTTTTCTTACCTGGATGTGAAATTTGAAGACCCCAGGTAACAAAAGCACTTGGGTATCTAAAGACCAGGAAAATGCATGTTAGAATAAGGTCAAATGTTATCTTATTTAGGTAGGTTAGACATAGTTTTAAAGTTTTTTAAAATGTGGATCAAATCTCTAAAATCAGACTACTAAGCATACATCTCTACAGTCAAATCTGCATCTTTTTTAGTAATGCAAAAGTATACTAACATGACCTCTGATTCCAGAATCCTGTTACAAAGCTTACTTTCTCTTATCTGCCCGCACAAGTAGTACTAATGTTAACGTGTTTTGTTTAGAACTTTTACCTTACCGTTTAATGTAAAATATTAGTTAATTTTTCTAAAAACATTTACGTTTTATGAACACACCTGCCACATCAACAGCTGCTCTAATAAATTGCGTGTGTCAACTCACTTTTATAACATTTCTTGTACACAACAATCACATGCAAATAACTACCTAAATAAATGGCAATAGTTTTACTTAAAATATATTGTTATATAACAACTGATATATTTTAAGTAAAGAGGGAGTATATTGATACTTTTTAGTATAAAACAAATAAAATAAACTAGATTACAACTATTTAAAGTATATAAAACCTACTTTCTGGGTGTAGCACTTTTTACAGTGTAGCACCAGCAGCATCCTCAGGAAGCCGTGCCATTTGTGCTTGAAAATTTTACCATTTCATCTGAAAAGGTTACTGTGGAACTCAATCATTTTTTCCCCTAAGGCTGAAAATACCAGGGTTGTAACTGCAATAGATATTAAGGCATTTATATGTCCTTATCAATATTCAGATTGGTCGGCAATAAATTTAGTTTTTTTCATTGGCAAATTCTTAAAACATTACCCCAATCCTAAATTCATGACAGATCTGCTCTGATACAGATCATTTGGATTCTTCAATCTGCTCAAAAGAAGTATTAAATTGTCATATTTAAGTAAAAAAGATGGTAATTAACTAGTTAAAGATTAACATTAGAAAAATTCTATCCCATAACCATGGGAGACCACAGACATGAAGACAGTTTCAACTGATTTTTAGCCTTATAATCCTCTGAATGCGCACATTAGATTCGACCAGACCATGAGACCATACACTTGTCGAGTTTTGGAATAATTTCATAGTAGCACATGATCTCACAGAGACTCGCAAGATCAAACATAACAACTGAAAAAGTATAAAAAAGAATATGGGTGGTATTCTTTTTGAGTATTTTGCTTATCCAGCTGTGATCCTTGGAGTGTCTTTGACCAGTAAAACTCTTCTCCTCAGTGTGCATTACAATATAGACACATGTCCTCTTCCAGACAGATTTGTAACATCTTTCGCTGTTTGGAACTTCTTAATTATTGCCCTGATAGTGGAAATGGGGATTTTCAATGCTTTAACTGTTTTCTTACAACCAATTTCTGTTTTGTGAAGCTCAACAATCTTGTTCTGTACACCAGAACTATATTCTTTGGTTTTACTTCTTGTAATAGATGATTAAAGGGATAATTCACCCAGAAATGAAAATTTTATGTTTACCTGCTTACCCCCAGGGCATCCAACATATAGGTGACTTTGTTTCTTGAGTAGAACACAAACTAAGATTTTTAACTCAAACTGTTGCAGTCTGTCAGTCATATAATGCCAGTCAATGGGACCCACGGCTTTGAGAGCCAAAAAAACATACCCAGACAAAACCAAATTCACCCTGCGGCTTGTGACAATACACTGAGGTCCTAACACACAAAACAATCGGTCTGTGCAAGAAACTGAACAGTATTAATATCATTTTTTTTACCTCTGATCCACCGCAATGTCCAACTGTCCTGAGCGTGTTCACAACAGCCGGCGCGTGTCACGTCAATGTGCTCTGGCATAGTAGATGCATGCGTGGAAGCGATCTGCCACGCGTATATGTCACTCATTGTTTACAGAGAGAGACTGTGGGTATGACAGCTACTTAAAACGGTAATTACTTGTGCTTATCCTGATTGATCTTGAAGCCTGATCGACTGAAGTCATGGTTGCTTGCTCTTCGTCACGCGCTGGCTGTTGTGAACGTGCTCAGGACAGTTGGACATTGCAGTGGATCAGGGGTAAAAAAAATAAAAAAAGATATAAATACTGTTCTGTTTCTTGCACAGACCGATTGTTTTGTGTGTTAAGACCTCAATGTCTTATGTGTATGTTTTTTTGACTAACAAAACCATGGGTCCCATTGACTGCCATTATATGACTGACAGACTGAGTTAAAAAATCTTTGTTTGTGTTTTACTGAAGAAACAAAGTCACTTACATCTTGGATGCCCTAGGGGTAAGCAGATAAACATCAAATTTTCATATTTGGGTGAACCATCCCTTCAAGGGAAGTTGGCCTTTCAGTTCCTCATATTTATAATCCTGTGGAACAGGAAGTCATGGCTGGACAATTTCAGTCACACTGCTACAAAATGTAAATATGATTGAGTTTACTTCAGAGATATTTTACTCATACGAATTTCTAATGGTGCCAAAAATGGCACACACACACTTTCAATTGTTTTACATCAATGAAAGTTTAGAATTTAGTACATTTTTTAATGAAAGATCAAAAAAGATAAATGAATTATGAATAAAATGTATTTTTACACAGCCGCCTTTGATCATATTTACTAAGGGTGCCAATATTAGTGGGCAGCACTGTACTATTTTTAACCTACTATGTAGTTGGGAAGTCTGCAAGTTCGGATGCAGCCTATGTACTCTACCGTCTGGTCTATGAATTTTAGACTTTAGATTTAGGTTGTGATGTCATCCAGCATTAGAGTTACTTGTTTATCCTGGTAAAAAATATTACTGACATTGGCACCGATAGCCTTGTGGCATTTAGCATTGTTAAACTATGAGCGTCCCAAGTTCGAGTTCTGGCTCAAGGACCTTCCTGATCACTCTCCCACCTAAGTTGCTTCTTGTCTCCTCTACACTGTACTACGTGCTGACGTTGGAATATTACTTTGGATATAATTCACTAAAAGACATATGCAGTATACTACAGTGCCTTGCAAAAGTATTCATACCCCTTCATTTTTGTCACATTTTGTTTTGTTGCAGCATTATGTTAAACTGCTTTAAATTAGTTTTTACCCACATCAATTTACACTCCATACACCATAATAATGACAAAGCAAAAACCAGATTTGCAAATTTTACAAATTTATTAAAAATAAAACACTGAAATAAGTACATTGCATAAGTATTCACACCCTTAACTCAGTACATAGTTGAAGCACCTTTACAGCCTCAAGTCTTTTTGGGTATGATGTGACAAGCTTTGCACATCTGCATTTGGCAATTATCTGCCATTCTTTGCCTCACCTTTTCACCTCTCAAGCTCTGTCAGCTTGTTCCAATTGTCTTCCATTATGGATAATGCTTCTGTGAACCTTTAATGCAGCAGATTTTTTTCTGAACTCTTCCCTAGATCATTGCCTTAACGCAAGTCTGTCACTGAGCTCTACAGGCAGTTATCTGGACCTCAGGACTTGGTTTTTGCTCTGATGTGCATTTTCAGCTGTTAGACCTTTTCTGAGAGGTGTGTGCCTTTCTAAATCATACTCATTCAAAGGAATTTGCCACAGTTTAACTCCACCCAAAGTGTAGTAACATCTAGAAGCAACATGAATGCTCCTGAGCTAAATTTCGAGTGTCCCAGAAAAGGGTATGAATACTTATGCAATGGGACTTTTTCAGTTTTTTATTTTTAATAAATTTGCACAAATGTTAAAAACTTGTTTTTTTGCTTTGCCATTATGGAGTAGGGAGTGTAGATTGATGTGGGAAAAAAGTAATGTAAAGTAGTTTAACAAAAGGCAGCAACATAACAAAATGTGGAAAAAATGAAGCGCTATGAATAATTTCGCAAGGCACTATATGTGATTAACATATTTAAATGCTGAAATCAATATGTATCTTGCTAAATTAAAGCTAAACCATGTATACATTTTGACAGTTTTGAATTTTAAGCGAAATATGTCTAGTCAAACTCATGAATTGAAAAGGAGCCAAAGTTCTGAACTTTACCCATCCCTGTTATACACACTCTTTTAGCAGCTGACATAAAACCCCAGAGAATGCCTTCATAACACTGACATTCATTTTATTTTATTTTTTCATGAACACCTTTTGTCCCCTCTCCTTTTTCATTAAGTGCCCTGCACAATCAATAGGCACCCAATACAATTTCCATCTTTCTTATTTTGAAGTACTTGCACGGCACACAAAAGATTCACCATATCTGTACGGCACATGCTGACTATTGAGGCCCAAACACATGTGCGGAGTCACACATACACACGGTAATGAGTGAGAGGAAGCTGAAAGAGCCCTATTCAGATGTCGGGCGTCTGCGGGGAGCTGATCTCATTCTGCAGGGTGTCACGGGGCAGGGCCGCTAAGATTACTGCATAATAAATGGAGCCGGAGCAAAGGCAGCTGTTAATTACCAACGTGTCCGTTCAATGGGTTTCTCTTGTCCCCCATCATGTCCCTTTTTGTGTCTTTAACCCCTCACCTCCATTTTTTCTTCTTCATCATCTAAAGGTTCAGCCATTAAAAAAAAAAATGCAGAGTCAGAAAGACATGCAAAATAGCAGACTCATTTCATTATATTCTAATACTTTCTTATGGTTGGACTTTGTAAGCAGTGGCTGCTTGATATTGTAGAATCTTGTATTTGCAACGTGAGGCACATTCAGTTGATTGTGGTCCAAATAAAATGTGTTATTTATTCATGTAGTTATTTTTTTATTTATTTAACTTCCTTATAACATGATTTTTACACTCGCGCTAGCTTTAATTTGTCTACTTACAACGTCCAACATTATTTCCAATATTTAATAAATTATTTAGTTGAACTAGTCATTTAAGTCATACATAAAATACACAAAATACACAAATACACAAAATCTTTGTGACCTTCATAAAACAAAAAGAACAAATGGTTCTATTGTTTAAAGAAAAATTATCTCCTTGGACATTAAATTATCTGTTTAAGAGCAAATGATGCACATTTAGTATGTAATTAAGGCTTTATCTGTGTTTTTCAGCAACATTATATTTGTACAGTTAGCAGTCATTGAATTATTGTAAATACTAATTAGCTTCCACCATGATTTAAATCAATGACAATGTTAAGGTACCATAAAATAGCCTATTTATGTTGGCGAAGCTCATCTGATGGCAGAAAGTGACAGTTTTCAAGTAGCGGTCTATGGAAGCCATGGAGTAAAAGAATTTAAAAAGTACAAATTTGACTTTTTGTTTTAAAATTCTGACTTTATTCTTGCAATTCTGAGATTATATTTCACAATTCTGATAAGAAAAAATCCAAAATCTCTTTTCCCCTCGGCTCAGGATCATGAGTTTATATCCCACACTTCTGGGTTTTTTTTCCCTCAGAATTAACAAACTTGCTATTGTTGAGTTAAATCAAGTTTTAAAGTCTGAACTAGAAGATATAAACCTGCATTTTTAAGAAACAAAGAAACAAACAAAGTAAATGTTATGTAAAAAAAAGTTATGTAAAATTTTATAGGAACTGAACTGCATAGGTGAGCCTGGAGCACAAAACCAGGCATAAGGGTCAATCTTTGTAAATGCGATAATTTAAAAGCTTAAGGGACAATTTTTTTGAAATTGAAATTTATACATCATCTGAAAGCTGATTCTGAAAGAATTCTGAAAGAAGGCCGCAGATTCTGAAAGAAGTTTGATCTGTTACCGTCCCCTGGACGTGCCGGAGACTCAGAACTTTGTTGCTCTGTTAGTGTCTCTTCCTTCGCAGGCCGCGGACTCAGAACTTGTGTAGCTGTTATTGTCTCACCCTTGCAGGTAGACTCAGTACTTTGTTAGCGCTCTGTTAGTGTCTCACCCTGCCGGGCCTCAGACTCAGAAACAAGGAGTGTCTTTTGGAGAGGTACCTTTATACCTTTCCGATGAGGAGGAGATTGCAATTTGGTGCTTCTCCATTTCCATGCTGTGATTGGCTGGTTCCATCAGAGCGGGGGGACATGGGGTAGCCCACCCTTCTGTCCTCTTGTGGAAGTCATTTACATAGTCCAAACACAAAGTTAGAAAAGTGTCAATAATGTTTTACTGGTGCATTTCTCACTTTCCAAAACACAATCAGAAAACATTTGGTCATGTTATGAACACATTAAGTCCAAACATGATGGGAAAAGATTGAACTGTCATGCATGCATTCATTTGTCCATTAACAGCTGAGTTTGTGTAAGATGTTGCACTACACATCGCTGTCAGTGAGAATACTTATTTCTCTGAATAAGTATAAGATGGTTCGCATCAGTTCAAGGTTTGAAAACATAGTTATGAATGTATGGATCTTTGTGATCTCTCTTTGTTTCACCCATTGTTGCTGCGTCTGGAAATCCTAAGGAATTTTTATGACCGTCACAGGACCAACCTTAGGAAAGAGTCTCAAGGTGGGTGGAGGGCAGAAACTGCATCTTGACCAATAGGAAGTTCTGTCCTTCCCGGTTTTTTGTACCAAAGATGATCTTCTTGCCCTCTAAGAGGTGTCTGGCAGTTGTCCTGGCATCCTTATCTGATGGCGTTGGACAGTTTGCTTATGTTAGTCCACCAAGATCCAATCAAAATGTAGCAAACCTTTGTCCACTTGCCATAAACTGGGCCCTGGAATGCGCGGTCCACTACAGATAGGACAATATTTGGTCGAGATACAACTATTTGAATATCTGGAATCTGAGGATGCAAAAAAATCTAAATATTGAGACAACTTTAATCTAAATATTAAAGTTGTCCAAATGAATTTATTAGCAATATATTATTATTAAAAAATTATTCTTTGACATATTTACGGTATGAAATTTACAAAATATGTTCATGAAACATGATCTTTACTTAAAATCCTAATGATTTTTGGCATAAAAGAAAAATCGATCATTTTGACCAATGCAATGTGTTTTTGGCTATTTCTACAAATATACTTGTGCTACTTAAGGTTTTGTGGTCCAGGGTCACAACATCTTCTAAAAGCAACAAATCTGTGTAATGTCTTTACACTACTTTCAGCTAAATTGTGGCACTTTATCCACTTTAATGCACTTAAATTCATCTCCTGTGAGTTGCGGTGGGCAACTCGGCCATGTGTCTTTATGTCCGCTGCTATAATTTACCTGCTGTTATGAACTACATCAGCCTCCATCTGCCTGTAGTCACAAGGTGAAAATAGAAAAGCTATCCTGAGCACACAGGGAGAAGACCAATGTGGTTTGTTATTAACACCTGTCCATGACATACACAAGACTCAACAATAGAGCGCAAAAAAGAATAAGAGAGTGTATTTGCTCATATTTTAAATCGAACAAACCTTTAACCTTAAGTATTATACTTGTCATGTTACTCATCCCAGAACATTTGTGCTACAAACATGAATAAGACCTCAGAGCATGTCATTGATTGTAGAACGGTGTGTTATTACTTTGCTAAGTGATCAAGCTCACAGTTACTAAGCAGACTATAAAAGTACAATAAAATACCTTGGACTTACATTAAAAGAGGGACCCGGGACAGAAAAGTAAAAAAAAGACCACCCAAGACCCTGTAGTCACCATTCTCAGATACTACAACACTGCTAAAAACCACAAATGTAATCTTAGAAACCATATGCAACATCCTTGCCACAATTTAGGACACCCTAAGTAACACCTCCACCTTTATTAGACAGTAGCTGAATGTTTCTGATGCCACTGTGTATCTGACTTGAATAGAAGTTATTTTAATTTCTTCCAATTAATCTTGATGCACACACCCACACACACCGGGAAACTATTACTTAATTTAAAGGAATAAAAGAGCCTTTAAAGACAATGCAGGTAAAAATAATACCATTAAATTGCATCCAACTGGAGTTTTAAGCAAAAGTTTGGGGGAAGCATGAGGGGAAACATGAGTTGTTTCACACTCAAACGCCTCATTTTAGACAGCGAGCCAAACCAGTTTACCTTTATTGTTTTTGTAGATGAAGATGATATATGAACAATTAAAATGTATGTAAATGAAGACATCTGTTCCTTTTCCAGGCATTTATGCCTTAAACCACGTGTGATCCATTCTTCAATGGACCTTGGACATATTTGATATATACCGTAGTCATGCAACATATGGAAAGCAGTTGGTTCAACGGAAAAGGAGCCAATGTAGATTTGCTCAGAGTACATGACTGCCAAACTAAGGCTGCGACCAAGGTAAGTTATTTTTTTTAGACACACAACCCAACACATGAAGATGTTTGGTGTGTGTGTGTGTGTGTAGCTCAGCAAAACACATGGAATAGCATATTAGAAACTTTATATATACACTGATCGGTCACAACATTAAACCACTAACAGATAAATAACAAGTGAATAACATTGATTATATCCTTACAATGGCACCTGTCTAGGGGTGGAATATATTAGGCTTCAAATGAACAGTCAGTTCTTAAATTTTATGTGTTGGAAGCCAGAAAATTGTACAGTATGTTCAAGTGACAAAACTTGATTACAGTTTTGAATTCCAAATGACTAGAAACATGACATTATATCAAGAAAATTTGGTACTTGCTTTTGCTAAACTCACCCCTATAGTGCTGTTCTGCGGTGCGTTTCTCAAAAGCATTGTTAGGCAACTGTCACACCCCTGGATTGTTTGCGTTGGTTTCTTCCTTGTGCCCATATTTGGTTATTTCCTGTTCCTGCCCTCGTTATGTCATTATTAGTTAATCACCTACACCTGTCAATGTGTCATTAGCATGATGCATGAATGGTCACGTCACGTAACATTTTCGATCGTGTACACTGTAAAAAGTTTTTACCAGTTTCAACTTAAAAACTTAAGTTTAGCAGATGCCTTAAAATGTTATGTTAAATCAACTTAAGTCATTTCAACTCACAAATTAAATCAACTAATTTTTATTGTAATAAGTTAAAATGACTTGTAGTTTTAAGCTGATTAAACTTAAAATTTTAAGGCAGCTGCTGAACTTAGGTTTTTAAGTTGAATCTGGTGAAAACTTTTGAAAGTGTAGTTTGGACTTTTTTCTGTACAATTCAGTATGGACGAGGATCGTTTTCATTTTAAAGCACAGTTTTAAACAAAAACGCACCAGTGTAAACGTAGCCTTACATCTATAGAAGTTGGTATCAACTTGATGCAGCATTGCACGTGTGACATTAAAGTATCGCAAGAACTATAGAGAGCAGACTGATATGCTTTTAAATCACTCTCACTGTACTCTGATGTCAAACACAGATTGATCTGCACAGCACTGCTTCAAGTCTAACATATTTAGTGCTGCATGCTTTTGGCTCACTGACACTGACAAGATTAACTCCTTAGGTATCGAAGTTTGGTACCAAACAACAAGACGTTTTTCGATACTCAATGGTCTCATGGCAGTTTGGTCGGTGCCTAAAAAGGATTGAAAAGTATTATTAAGTATTATTAAGGCTAGGTAAACTCCATACCTAGCCTTAATTACAAGCCTATAAGCAGCACTCATTGTACCGCCCCAGCGTCAATTCTTCCGGCATCCCTCCACCTCCCCATCTACTCTATTTCTATTATTTTCTCTCTATGCAGTACCGCAATAGGGTGTTGAACTCTGAGCTCAAGCTGAGCCTCGTGTTCAAGCCTCAATTGAGTACAGGAAGCCAAGTTCGTTTACCATTTACCGTCAGGACTAGATAGCCAGGTGAACTCGAGTAAAGTATATGCTAATTATTCAGTGTTTTCAAGATTTTAAAAAAGCAATTCTGTTGTAACTGTTGTAAAACTATAGTAATCTGACATTAATAGCTTTCCCAACTGGCAACTGTGGGAAAGATGTCAGTACACACATAGTCCATAGACATTAATCTACTCTCCTGTCTGGCTTGTTTGTTGGACAAAATGGCAGATTCGGTATTATGAATGGTAAAATAGTGGCCTATTCAAGAGATTCAACCATGTTACTACTGTATGGTTGTGACTACGTAGCTTATTTCTCCAGTGATGCGTTGTGCTAGGGTGGTTAAGAATCAAGTCACATTGTTGTACTCAAACTTTACTCCAGTCAGTGTAAACCATCTTTTGGTGTCAAAATAGTACTTTCAGGATTTACTAAAGACGTGCATAGAAGAATTAGCGCTGAAAAGGCGTGGAAATGCTTACTTTTGCGCCTGACCTTATTGAAAATGCATTTGTAGGAGTTTTAGACACAACATTTATGGGGGGGGGGGGGGAGGGGAGTATTAAAATGAATCACGTGCATGTCAGATCACTTGTATTTGCACCATTATTTAACGCCCAAAAAAGCATGTCTTAAATCAGGCGTAATGTGCGCTGCTCTTGGTAGATTGCGCTGGTCATTATGGAAATGATCTGGCTGCGTCTGTGTTCTTTAATTTCCGTATTGTCAATAAATCACACACAGAATTTTTCCCTCCCATCAGAGCTCTTACGGAATTTCACTCTAACGCTAATTTGCTGTTTAGTAAATCTAGCCCATAATATTGTATTCTATTATATTTATGTAGCTTAAGTTTGTGATTTTTTGCCCATGCAACCGGTTCCACTCGGACCACTCTGAGCAGGGCTCGAACAAGTGACAGCAAGTGTGGAAGGTGGACGCGCTAACAAGAAAGCTACAAGGTTTACTGCGCAGCCCTACCAGCTGGCCTCTGTTGCACCCCTCTTATCGCTTGACAGGTGAAAATACCAGGCCAAAAGTGAGATACACTTGGACACTTAATGTGTTTTTACTGATCAGATTTGTTTACACTTTGCCACATAAATGTTTCTCTGCAAAATAATAGTTAAGCTCAAGATCACAGACAGCAATAGTAGAGAGAGCTGCATCGGCACTGGTAAAATAATTTAGTCTCAATACTTTTAATACAGATGATTGTGTTGCAACAGCAGTCATATCTGGATAAAAAATTGTCATACAGGCTATTACATTTTTACACATGCTTTTTTCATGAATAGATAGCTATCCGATAAGAAAAAAGTGCATTAAAGGACCAGGAGTAAACAGGCCCATAGCACAAATGGTGTGAGACAACTTGGGTTAGGGTTTAAATGAGCAAGAGTAATAGTAATGTTGGCACAAGTGCCACCAATAAGCCATAAAACTTTGTTTTTCATTGCATTACAGAGTTACAAGACAGATTTACTTCTGGAAACCAACCTTGCTTCAAACTCAGCGGCATTGTAGAACATGACACATAACCTGAAAGAAACCACGAAGAGCCTTGGTAAAAAGCCACCTCATGTCTACTTTTGGCTCCAATTGGGGAATCCAGCAAAGAAAGTCACTGTGATGCCCCTGAAGACAACATCATGATGTTATTAACTAGGAATCCATCTTAATTAGAGTTTTCTTTTACAACAAACAACAGCAGCCATTGTAAATAAAGTTCAGGCTGAGCTGATTGTGACCTGAGCTCAGGGTTCCTGTGGGCTGAATTTGGTCTCTCAGTGGCTCTATGGGAATGAAAGCTGACTGGGGCCCAATTGTGATTTATGTCAGCCAGAGTTTGTGGAGCAGCAGGTTGCCAAGAGAAGATGAATACGAGACCCAACTGCAGGAGACAATCTGATTACACCACACGGGGGCCTTTCATCTTCATTTCACCACACCAAGGCCCAGTTCAACGGTGATGGGGGAAAGCCCCTGCAGTCACCTGGAAAAAAAATAAAGAAAAAAAATAAGATAAGATAATGACGATGGCTCAGGAGAAGGGATGTAAATGTTCTAATTATCATTCCTAAGGTTGTGGTATGAATAACATTTACAAATTGACTAGTAGCAGTTTCTTCGGAAATTAGATCTGACATCTGTTTTAATAGATTCCTCTGGGGGATCTTGCTGAAATATAAACCCTGATAATTCGCTGGTCTTAGCTAGTTAAAGCTGGTTTAGCTGGTACATAGTCAGTTTTCTAGGCTAACAAACCTGAAAAGTGCCTCTAAAACCATGAAAATCGGTCAGGCCATGCTTTAAAGTGTATCATGTGAACTGTACATACAGTATGTTTAACAAACTATCAAGTATAATTATAAAAATGTTGTCTAAAACATTTATTGAAAATGGTAGAAGACATCAGAATTGAATCTGGATGTGACATTTTATGGGATTACTCTTTTACCTGGGGAATTCTGCTGAATATAAATTGGGGATTGCTGGTCTTAACTGGTTCAAGCTGGCTTTTTCTGGTCTCCCAGTCCAGCCAAGTTGGTGTTTAGCTGGTATATTATACAGGTCAAAAGTTTACATACACCTTGCAGAATTTACAAAATGTTAATTATTTTACCAAAATAAGAGGGAACATACAAAATGCATATTATTTTGTATTTAGTACTGACCTGAATAAGATATTTCACATAAAAGATGTTTACATATAGTCCACAAAAGAAAATAATAGAGTTTATAAAAATGACCCTGTTTCAAAAGTTTACATACACCTGATTCCTAATACTGTGTTGTTACCTGAATGATCCACAGCTGTGGATCCACTGAGGACAACTGAGGGACTCATTTGCAACTATTACAGAAGGTTCAAACGCTCACTGATGCTCCAGATGGAAAAAAACATGCATTAAGAGCCAGGGGTGTAAACTTTTGAACAGAATGAAGATTAAGAATAACTTTTTTTTAAATGTAGTACTCCTCTTCAGAAACTTTTGAACAGAATTTTTATTTTTATTTTGCCTAAATATCATATTTTTTTCATTTAGTACTGCCCTTCAGAAGCTATAGAAGATACATACAAAATAAGTTTGATTTACCCTGATTTTCACATTCTTAATGCATTGTGTTTACTTCTGAAGCATCAGTGAGCATTTGAACCTTTTGTAATAGTTGCATATAAGTCCCTCAGTTGTCCTCAGTGTGAAAAGATGAATCTCAAATACACAAAAATCTGAATCAGAATGAGCTTTATTGCCAGTTATGTTTACACATACGAAGAATGCTGAAATACCAAAGAATTTGTGGGACCTGAAGGATTTTTCTGAAGAACAGTGGTTAGTTTAACTGTTCAGGACAAACTCATGAACAACTATCACTAAAAAAAAAAAAAAAAAAAAACTGTGGATCATTCAGTTAAAAGCACAATATTAATAATCACGTGTATGTAAACTTTTGAACAGGGTAATTTTTAATACATTTAACTAATATTTTCTCTTGTGGACTATATGTAAAATTCTTTTATGTGAAATATCTCATTCAGGTCAGTGCTAAATAAAAATTAACATGCAATTTGTATGATCCCTCTTATTTTGGTAAAATAATTAACATTTTGCAGATTCTGCAAGGTGTATGTAAACTTTTGACCTCTCTAGTTAGTACATAACAAAGTGTTTAAAAGTATATCCCGAGTCAAGGTTTTGATTTGTTGACTAGTGATGTCATTGTGGCCGTTACTTGAAGTAAAATGGACCAACAGACACTCTCTCAGTTTTATATTCCTCAACTTTTCAGGATGACTCAGAGGACACCATTTTTCGTGGCATGCACATGGCCCTGCAGGTGCATTAACAGGTTATTGACTCAACCTTGAGCACAGCACTGAAAGATGTGATTGCCTCGATTCCCCTCACACAGATCAAAGCTCTACTGTTTGAAGCTGAGTAGACCACAGAGACCATGAGCCAGAAAGAAGACCTCTGTATTAAGCATAAATCACTTAGCTGAATGGATGTCTTAGCGGCAGTGACACAATCTAACAGGCTAGAGTTAAAAAGATTGTGAAAATGCTGATGGCTAATCTAGAAGATCCGTGAACAATCTGCTGCTTACTAACCTGCTGGAAGACAACAAGAGACAGGGCACCACTGGTCACTGGGAAAAAAAACCCTTTCAATGTGGAGACTGTCACCAGCTGACAGGGAAATTATTGAAGGGTTAAGAGGTGTATGCACGGAGCAAAATGGATTTTTTTTACCTACCAATGGTGGGTAAAGTACGGAAATTTACTGGCTATAAATATTTATTACCAAACATGAAACTGTATTTTGCATTTTTATTACAAAATATAATATATATTTGTGGCCCTATAAAAATTGCATTATTCTACCTTGCATATCTGTGGAAAATCAAGTCTTTCAACAATATTTGTCATCAAGACACATTGTGATTTTTTTTATATTTTATTTTGGTATGTTAATGTGTGGACTGAATGTAAGTTCTCAATACAAAATCTTCCATCCTAGATAAAATGTAAAAATAAAGAAAGAAACAAACAAACACGTACATAAAGTACATAAAGTAAGTATGTATGTTTTGGTAAGAATGAGGTAAAACTATTGTTCATCGTTAGGATTAGGGACTGGGTTATCTAATGCACCAACTAATGTTAACAAACTGAACCTTATTTTAAAGTGTTACCAATTGTTATCAGATGTAAAGTAATGCACTAATTATTACTTTAAAATTACAATTTGATTACTTTACTGATTACTGCATGTAATAGTAATCAAGTTACCAATTATTTCACTTTCAAGTTATTTTTTAAATATATCAAACCTTAAAAAATACACTACAAAGTGAAATAGACTGAAAAATATTACAGAAGTATGAAAACAGCAACTTGATTTAAAGACTTACTATATTTCTAGAACTTAAACGTAACATTCTTAATCATTTGAAACAGATAAGTGTACTTTTATTTGTGTACACTCACAATATCAACAAAACATTGTGCTTTTGTAAAATAAAGGAAAAAAATGGGATGTGCTTTTTGCCATCTCTGTGAACTTCCTTCTGAACCGCATCTTGAAAATGAACCGAAACTAAGCGAATACTTGACACACAGACATGAAAAATATATCTATAGAAAGCCTAAATTATAATGCCAGACTCTAAAATATATGAAATCGAGTGCAACATTTTGAAATATGATTCTTTCATTAAATCTAAATGTTTAGCTCTTGGTTTAGCAAAAAACGTAATTAGAATACAGTAATACATAATTGTGTAATGTCTTGTACCCAACTCTGATGGTCATCCTGCTTGGGCAACTCATGGTAATTTGTACATATTTAACAAGGTGGCTAATTCGTGCAACTTTGTATGAACTCACTTGTATGAATTTGCTAAATCGTACGTATTTTACGAGTTGCCCAATTTGTATGAATTTGTACAAACTACCTACTCCTAAACCTACCCATCACTGAGGTCTAGAAAAATTATACAAAAACAAAAAATACGTACAAATTAGTCATGAGATAGCGTTGGCTTGGTCTACGCTAAAATTCAAAATAGAGAACTTTCCATTTAGTCCAAGTACAGTTCTGATAGTTTTGAATAAGAGATTGAATAAGGTTTTGAGTAGTGCAAAGATAAATAAAGCACATTTGTGAAGAAGTTGAACTTTATTTGCTTCAATATTTTGCGATTGGTCACTCGCCCCAAACCTGAGAAAAATACACCACTTCTGATAGGATGGGGACCATGTCCAGTGTTGTGGATGGATACCATGACACCTGTTTAACAGGAAAGGCCATGAGAGATTGACTTACATACTGTACTGGACACTAGCCAGTGTGTCATGTCTTATTTCTGCTCAGCCAGAGGACCGGAATGCCAGTTGTGGCAGCTTCATAAGTGTGCCTTTGACACTTCATTGACTCTGGCTGCAGTGCGATACTGACTGCGAGATTGAACCTTTTTTGCAGTCAAAATCCCACTTGACTACAATAAGAACAAGGTCAATAAGTTTGACAAGGACCCACAAGCTGTTTGAAGTCTCATTTATTGTACAAATTTATTACTTCTACCTATTGAAACTAAACACTGAGCCCTGAGGTGTTTTTCCTCAACGTTCTTTTTTTCCTCAATGTTTTCTTAATGCTTCAAATATTTGGAAGAGTGAATTAATGCTACACTAGGTAATAAAAGTGAAATCACCAGGTTTAGATACCCTGTTTGACTATATTTAATATTATTTGTATAACAGACATCATTATTATTAGACTGTCATATACACTTACTGAAAGCATTAAATTGAAAGTGACAGAAAAGACAAAAATACATTAATACAAAAAAGTAAAAAAAGTTGCCACAAAACTGATTAAACATTGACATTTTAACACTGATAATAAGAAATGTTTCTTGAGCATGAAATTAGCATATCAGAATGATTTCTGAAGAAGAAGAATCATGTGACACTGAAGACTGGAGTAATGACTGCTGAAAATTGCCATCACAGGATTAAGTTACATTTTAAAATATATAAATAGGAAGCAGTTCTTTTCTCCTCTTTACCTCACTGAAGTCAATAAATAAAAACCTGAAAAGTGGCATTTATATTAAACTGGAAAGTGCTTTTAAAGCATTGCCTCTTACGATATGAGCCTAGGCAACTCATCTTTTCCACAAATTTTTGTCTCATGCTTGTGATATATGTAAAGTAACTCTTTACTAAAGTTTTTCTTGACCAGTTAAAAGAGTTTTTATAAAGGAATGTTGCACATTATAAGGTCAAACTTGTCAAAACTGCCCTTATGCTGCTAAATGACTCAGCCAAGAACATTCTACTCCCTCCTGAATTATCATCTGGATGGCAAGATCCCTCCAACTGTGCCCAACATCATTAGGGATTCTCTAGGTTTCTCTGCAGGCAGCATATCCATCATTAAGATTAATGCCTTACCACATTTCAAATTCCTATTTTCATGCCAAGCCTCTGTCCAGCTTCTGGTTGTTTTGACAGGGGACATCCAAAGATATCTAAATTCAACAGAATGTCCTAAAATTGACCGAACATGCATGGCAATGTTAAATATTAAACTGTATTTCTAAACTATTTCACTTAGAAAGTACAGGATTCATTATCACCACAGCAAAAGGTGTTAGATTCTGTAGGCTGCAACAGATGGTATATGAAAATATATATTATTATGATTTGATTTCACACTTCTGTTGTCTTTAGGTAATTTTTGACCAGTTCTTTAAAGAATATGCAATAAATACATAACGATGTAATTACGATATGCAAATAAAAAAATCTTTATTGAACCTGTAATTACCGTCTTAAAAATAAAGGTGCCTCACAATGCCATAGAAGAACCTTTTTTTGTCTAAATGGTTCAATAAAGAACCTTTAATATTCTGTTTTATAAAAGGTTCTTTGTAACGAAAGAAGGTTCTTCGGAATATAAAAAGAAGAAAGAGATGGTTCTTTAAAGGAACTTTTGACTGAATGGTTCTTTGTGGAACCAAAAATATTTTTTCTATGGCATCACAGTGAAGAAGAGTGTAGGTGGAAACTCTGACTTTGATTAAAAACTTAGTTAAAACTAAAATTTGTTTCACTTAATTTGATTAATTTTGACAAATTAATCAAATTAAATAAAAGAAATCACTTTCCTACTAAGAAATCAGCTTTAGTATTGAAATAAATGTTTTATATGGAGTTTATTACAAAGTTATTACTATGTTTTCTTAGCTGCTGTTTTGTATTTCCAATGAGACTTCAGCACAGCATAAAAAACATAAATAAAGCATAAATTATGCACCAAATGCACATTCTTTGTTTGCATATTGTTGCGTTAGAGCTAAAAAAGCTTCCTTTTTTATGAAAATATATTATTATGATTTGATTTCACACTCCTGTTCACCTAATTTTTGACCTGTTTTTATTAAAGATGCAATAATAAATAAATGCAATAAATACCACTTCCTTGATTTTTTTTAACAGTATTCAAAAACAGCTATTCAAAACATGTTGATCAAATTTGGACCGTATCTGAATAGCCAATTTGTTGTTGTTGTTGTTAATTTATAATGTTAATTTATTTTCAAATTTAATACTGTTATACATCTTCTAACATTTAGGCCATACTTACTGTTCTCTAACATCTCTGCGCTGATTCTTAATACAACAAGAGCATTAGCCATGTAAAGTTGCAGTTCATAATAAAGTTCACATTCACTTAACAAATACCAGTTTTATTTATAGGCAGAGAGTTGGAATGGTAGCATAACCAAAGCATATTTGCTATTATAAAAAAGCGATAACCCTTTTCATATGTCCAACCCACACTTCTTGCTTCAGTAGGTAATACCAGAATGTGAACACAGCAAAGTAAACCGCACTTGTCAAATGATTTCCTTTGCGTTTTAACAAAAACGGTCACATATCTGTCTACTCACCATTCCAATATAACACTCGCTTTCATTTCTAACACTCACTTTCTCTTCATGTGCCTCCTGTGGGCAGTGTTGTTTTATTGGGAACACCTGTACTGCCTGCACTAAATTAATTTCTAAAGGCCGGTGGTGAGGGAACTCCGCCACCCACAATAAATTCAGCTCGCAGGGGAACCAACTTTCTAAAGCTACACTGATGGGAGATGTAGTTCTTCTTTGTGAGTCTGAGAGTGTATATTTGTGCCACGAGGAAGAGACATATGTCATACGAGAGGGAAAAAATGTAAGTGAATTGAAGTGGTGCTATTAGCACAACAGCCCTGTAATCATCTTTACACGGTGTCTTTTCATAGCCTGGCTAAACGAAAGAGCTTGGTCCTATAATTGAGGATAATATCTTATTATTTTAAAGCCTTCATGTTCTTGGGATTGGCTTTGAGAGCTTTAGATATAGTCTTATGATCTGATAATGCTGCTCAAGGGCTTCTGGGTCGCCTATTTTAAGGATCATTTTGAGAGCGAATACAATGAAAGCAGTACTATAGAGTACTCTGCGTAAAAAGCCCTCTGAGCTTTATCATGACAAATAACCGTATTTACAAATGAGAACAACTGAAATGTTTTGTAATTGTTGCCTGTGCAAATTTGTATGTGTTGAATAAGAAATAGCTGAATAGTTGGTCTACACAATCTTTCTATTTCTGTGTGCATGAGAATGATAATGGAGTGATCTTGCCGTGTCAAAATTATGTAATTACAATATGCAAGTAAAAAAAAAAAAAAACTCTGGAAACTTGTTTCACTTGATTGTTTGGACAAATTAATCAAATTAAATATAAAACAATCACAGCAGCTTTATTACTGACTTATAATTGTTTTATATGCAATTTATTACAATGTTATTACTCTGCTTTTGTAGTTGTTGTTTTGTATTTCCAACCAGACTTCAACACAGTATAAAATACATAAATAAAGCATAAATTATGCAACTAATGCACATCTTTTGTTTGCATATTGTTGAGTTAGGCTTAAAAAGCTTCATTTTTCCCTGGCTAACCAACAGAAAGACATAAAACTCTCCAACACAAAGACTTAAAATGTAATTACTATAGCATCTTTCACACAAAAATTGCAGATTGAAGTTCTTTGAAGGTCAGCAAACAGAAACATTTCAATGAACACATTTGCCAGCGAATCAAACATAATTGTTGCAGTTTTGATCATGTGCAGACCATCTATTTGAGCTTGTAAAAAAGCAATTAGCACAGCTTCTTTCCCCGAATTCTGAGTTTGAAAAACACTTTCCTAGGACCTTTGATTCCCAAAGTGGAACAGCAGCGTAGTATGTAAATATTGCAGCTTAAAGTGCTTTTTCTAGCTTCCTGTCACCACAGGAAGCACACATTCACCTGGTAGGGGGTCTTCAACATCACATAAAGAACAACTGCTGAGATAGTAGAGGGCCCAACACATCCAAAGTGGTTCAACCCTCTGAGAAGCAGCTCTCATTCCAACCAGAACTCCAATTTAAAAGCTCTCACCATCATTACAAATGAGTCTCACAGAGCACAAGAGAGACCACACAGCAGCTGGCCAAATCTCTCCTCTCTCTCTCCAAGACAAGAGTGGCTGGTTTACTCGTTCTGTGAAATACAACAGCTGTTAAGTAGATGTGAAGACTCATAGTGTCCATGGGAACCCCTCGAATGGAGACAAGGCCTTTTAAGGGGGACTGCTCCTATGGTGCTTTGTATCTGAAGCCGTGGTGGCTCAGAGCTGTCCAATGGGAGTTCTTATGCTCTGATTGTGTAGTTGAGCTTACAGAGAAAGAAGCGGCAAAGACCCATGCAGGAAGGCCATAATGGGCCAAAGATGTGTCTGTGAACAATGGTGATCTCTTAGTATGGCAGTGGGGAGATAAGCAGCGTTTCTTTTGCTTGGCATGGCATTAAAAGCACACTCACTGTTTCTGTAGCGATCACGGCTGGTGAAGGCAAGAAACAGCAGCCCTGCAGGTTCATATTCTTGCCGCATGAGAGTTTGATGCTGCGAGAGTGCCATATGGTGGTCACTTGCTAAACTGCAGCAATGTTCTACACTTCACTAGCCAGTAAATGGATGATGTACCAACTGATATACAGCTTTTCTACATGCATCTGCCAGCAAGATGTTCAAAGACCTAGCATATTACAGAAAATATAAGAACTCTCTTATCCAATGGGAGTTCTTACAGTATTCATTATATTTAGCAGCTATGACAATAAATGGTTTAGCTACCAACATTATTCAAAATATCTATAAAAGATTATCTCCTCTAGAATACGGAAAGTCGCGCAGGTTTAGAACAATGAGATAGCGAGTAAATGATAGTCTTGGTGAGGTAGCTATTTTAAAGCTGTTGGAAACAAAGGAAATAAAAAAAACAGGTATAATTAGAAAGAGTTTCCAACCAATTTCAAACACTGTAGGATCTCAGTTTGAATGTTGCATGGAGTGCTTCACTATGCTAGGAGTCATGATAACCCAACACACTCTTCTGGTAATTTGTAACTATTTTATGTTTTGAGAAATGGGTGGCTAATTGGCGGCTATATTCTCATTTGTATGTTTTGTACGATCTGCTAATGGTCCAGGCCAGTGCCAATCCTAGACTTCTGGGGGCCCTATGCAAAACTGTGTTGAATGAAAGAAACAAATTTGTCCGTGTTTCACTCCATCTCGAAACATTCTCACGGAATGCACTTGAGAAACACTGTCTCTTTCATGGCTCGGTATGCAGTTTTTTTAGTCTCGAGCCAGAGACTATACGACATTAAAAATAAATGATCTGACTGATTTTTACGTCGGGGGGACAGCGCACAGCATTAAAAGAAATAAACATTATCATATTCTCAGAACTGCCAGCTAAATTCAAAGACGAAACTAAAATTCTATCATCTTTGAGAGCAGGGGCCCCTTGGTGTTTCGGGGGCCCTATGCTGTTTTTTCATGCATCTTAGGGGAATAGTCGAAGTAGCCTGTCTTTCAAAGTAGACAGGCAGTTGACACATGCACACTAGAAAGTTATCATTGACTGTACTATTTCACTCCAAAAGTTTTGAGCCCAAAAAAGAGAAGAAGATAAAAAAAGTATCTCTTAACCCCCGACATAAGTGCTTATCAACATGGCCATCTACTATTTTTTCAAGTTTTTTTTTTTTTTTTTTTTTTTGACAGCATTAGATATGACATAAAACCCTAGCACATAACTGAAACATAGTTCTATTGTGACAGCTCTTTTAAGATTTTTGCATGGTAATAGATATGACAATGATTTACCATGTCCAAACATCTTCTCTCAGACCCCAGAGGGTTAATATGTTTGGTCTAAATGTGATCCTGGACCATAAAACCAGTCATAAGGGTCCATTTTTTCATTGATCCAGAGTATGATTATGTTATGATAGGACAATATTTGGCCGAGATACAACTGTTTAAAAATCTGGAATCTGAGGGTGCAAAAAATCTAAATATTGAGAAAATCGCCTTTGAGGTTGTCCAAAAGAAGTTCATAGCAATGCATATTATTAATCAAAAATTAAGTTTTGATATATTGACGGTAGAACATTTACAAAATATCTTCATGGAACATGATCTTTACTTTATATCTTAATGATTTTTGGCATAAAAGAAAAATTGATCATTTTGACCCATACAATATATTTTTGGCTATTGCTACAAATGAGTATTTAAGACATACTGCTGTTGCACAAGTACCATATATAATAACCCATAGCACATCTATACAGGTGGAGCTGGGGAAGGTAGAGGGTTTCAGAGGAACTCTGAAAACGTGCTGCGAAATGCTCTAGTGCAGTGGTTCTCAATCCTGGTCCTGGAGGACCCCTGCTATGCACATTTTGCATGTCTCTCTTATTTAACACACCCGACTGAGATCTTCAGCTTGTTAGTTCAGTTCATGGATCTCTACTAATGAGCTGATGATCTCAATCAGGTGGGTTAAATAAGGGAGACATGCAAAATGTGCAGAGCAGGGGTCCCCCAGGACCAGGATTGAGAACCACTGCTCTAGTGAATGCTAACCAGCCATTAAATGTAAAGCAGGAAGCTCATTGGCTGCATATGAGCCAACATGAGCCAATCAGCTTGTGTCATATAGTTTAATGCTGTGATATCATCAGATATCAAGTCTCATCAGCCTGCTCCATCTAGTGTTTTATAACAGAACTTGACCTTTATGTCAACCAGTGTTTTTACAATAAATGTAAGGTTATGTCTATTACAGTTATTCACCGTATATAGTACACAAGGAAACTTTATATTAACCAATTAACAAGTTTTATATCATAGATATTTTACAGTATTTTACCACAGACAATCATTTTTGGTTAGAAAAATCTGGGTTGCTAATAGTAGCTAGTGTAGTAATTGTGTAGTAACAAAGAAACTATAAATTTAAAGATACGAGCTGTAAACAACTGTCTTATGGCACTTTAGTTGTAAGCAAACCAGATTTTTTTAACCTAGCTAAGTGGAAACCTCAAAAAGCTTCCTGTATTTGCAATGTAGAAGATTGTTTCACACATCCTAAATCTCTAAATGCAAGGGTCAGTGGCTCCATGAATGAATTTAACACCTCTTTGTGGAGTATGGTACCTGAGGTTTGATAAATAGCCCTGACCTCTTCGAAACGCAGCAGAACTAATGTAGCATCACAGTGTGCTGGTGTTAGAGGCTGGGTGCAGCACATGCCCTCTTCATTATTCAAAGGTAAAGAGACCCCCGGGCATCCAAGACAGTCAAGCGAGTCCACTGGCATGATGGGAACGAGAAAGCAGGACTCATCCGTTGGGAATGCAGAGCTTGGTTCCAACTCAAAGGACTAACTTAACCCATGCCTCCTCACCTCACCTTACCTGTTCCTGACAGACTGTAGTTATTAAAATTTCATGACAGAAGTGACAGCTGTTTGTTCCATTACACTCAGGTTTGATTCATCATATATGTGCTGCTAAACTGTCAAAATCATTTTTAAGAAGTATATTTGTCATGTTTTCCAGTACACATAACTTCCTCCCTAAAAAAGATGTATTTATACAATTATTTTATAATTAGAAATGCATTAAATTTGCATAAGCTATTTAGACCTTTTTTTTCATAAAAAGGTTTTCCATCTAACAAATCTTAGTGAAGATAACACTTAAAAGTCTTATGCTATACAATTTTGCATGTCAACCACATTTATTTTTTAAATTTTCGACATTTTTTGTCGATTTATGCTTTTTATTCAAAATAAAAATTATAAAATAAAAAAATCTATATCTTAATATATTTTATCTTATTATATCATATATCATAATATATAATATCTTCATGCCTTACACAGATTAAGATATATAGAGATTAAGATTGAACACACCACATAGCATTTTATTGTTGTTTTTGTCGTTATGCATTATTTCTCTCCCTTTTCTTATTCTTTCTTGATTCTTGATTCCCCATAGGCAAGTCTTATGAGTTGTTTGTAGGAAGTTAAAAGTTTTCAAATTCCAAAATATGTTTTAGGACAGACTTTGCATCAGTATGTTGCCTTAAAATAGTGCCGTAGGCAGCTCACTAGGTTCAGATCACTAGTCTCTACACAGTCATCCTGTTTTCTGAAGAAGTTCCAGGGGCCACTGGGTAGCATCTGGCAGAGACAAAAGCAATTCTAGCAGCCCTCTGACCCTTCACTGGAGTCTTCCATTCCGTCATGCTGTGACATAAGCCAGCCTCCAGAAAGATTTCATCTATAAACTCCCCCAGTTTGGTCTGACATGTCTCGCCATCTCACAAACAAATAATAAAACCTTCTCTGCCTGGGTGACAGCAAGAATTAAAGACACTGACAGGCCCCAAAGTGCAGAGCAGGGCGTCCTGTTTCTGACAGCATGTGACAATGCGAGTCTCAACACTTCAGATGCTCATGTTTATCATGACGGGTATACATCTGTACAGACACTTTTGGCAGCTTGGTAATTTCTCAAAATCACTTAGTTATGAACAAAGAAGTGTGGGAAATAGCTAGGATGATGCTGTCAGAGATGTTGCAGCATTGTCTGGTCCCGACAGGATTTCCCAGGACGTTTTTCCTGATTATTGCAGCACAACATGACAGAATTTGCAGTGACTTTTCTCAGAAATTGCTACCTTTTTTGTGTTGTTTTGCAGTGAATTTTACCAGTAATCAGCATTAAATTAGGTAATTAAAGTCAGCTAAGTCACAAGTTTACATTCCCCTTTCAGAATCTGCAAAATTGTAATTATTTTACCAAAATAAGAGGGATCATACAAAATGCATGTTATTATTTATTTAGTACTAACCTGAATAAGATATTTCACATAAAAGATGTTAACATAGTACACTATATGTTTGGTTTTCCAGTATTTTTGTGTATTTGAACCTTTTCCAACAATGACTGTATGATTTTGAGATCCATCTTTTCACACTGAGGACAAATGAGGGACTCATATGCAACTATTACAGAAGGTTCAAACGCTCACTGATTCTCCAGAAGGAAACGCCATGCATTCAGAGCCAGGAAGTGAAAACTTTTGAATAGAATGGAGATGTGTGGGTTTTTTATTTTTATTTTGCAGAAATATATTTTCGTTCTGCTCTTTAAAGGCTACAGGCTATATTTACATGTTTCACTGAAGACTAAATAAGTAAAAATTTTCCATGATCTTCAAATTCAAAATGTTTGAAGATCTCTTAATGCATGTTTTTTTCCTTCTGGAGCATCAGTGAGCATTTGACACTTTTGTAATAGTTGCATAGTCCCTCAGTTGTCCTCAGTGTGAAAATATGGATCTCAAAATCATACAGTCATTGTTGGAAAGTGTTCAAATACACAAAAATGCTGGAAAACCATTGAATTTGTGGGACCTGAAGGATTTTTTTTCTGAAGAACAGCAGTCAGTTTAACTGTTTATGACAAACAAGGGACACATGAACAACTATCACTTAACAAAAAAAAAAAAAACAGTATTAAGAATCAAGGGGATGTAAACTTTTGAAAGGGGTCATTTTTATAAATTCAACTATTATTTTCTCTTGTGGACTATATGTAAACATCTTTTATGTGAAATATATTATTCAGGTTAGTACTAAATAAACAGTAACAGTATTATCCCTCTTATTTTGGTAAAATAATTAACATTTTGCAGATTCTGAAAGGAGGATATAAACCAAGTTCTTGCGTTCACATCTGTCATTCCAACCTGATTGCACGAAAAAAAAATTTTTTTTTCATTTTTACATTTTCTGAAGCATGAAGGTCCACCCCTCGCTCCTTCCCTGTAGTTCAAACAACAGAAAATAGCATTATCCACACCAAAGTCATGGGCTCAATTCCCATGTCTGCTAAATCACAAACCAAACACAACCAAAACACAATTATAAATAAAATTTCTGTTTGTTTTCAACAGTTCCTCATATGCCCTCAGAATACTTTGAATATATTACGTAAGTCACACAAGATCATTTGATAATACTTTTGTGCAGGATTTAAAAAATATTTTTCCTTTGTGATCCAAACACGATCTATTTCAAGCACTTCATTGTAAATAATTATATAGCCTGGTCTATTTCATGTTAGGCACTAGGCATTTATTTATAGTCCATTGTTTATCTACCTATTCTTGTCCACAAAGTTAAATAACCATTTTTAAACCAACAGACATAACTCACAGACTTAGCAAACTGACTTTGAAAAATGGATGTTTGAGAATCTAAAACTACAATCCATCCAACACACATTAGTTTTACACTTGAGGCCAGTAAAAGGTGTTCAGATGTCTCTGGGAAGGTTAGCTGCTCTTTCTGCACAACTTGGCTAACAGCTGTGCCTTGTGATTCCATTTTGACTTAAACATCTGTCGATAAGAGCCTGATGGTCCCTTGCCTCTGATGTGTACGGCACATAAGATCATTAAAAACAGGCAGCCGTCACCCCATGTGCAGCAGTGCACCAGGCATGACGGGTAAACAGTATGCTAGCTCATTAGCAATTGACAATGCAGACAGCGTCGGCTTAAAACCGCCATCAAGAACGTGAAAGCGAAGGATTTATTCCCAGAGCGAAATCAACAGTGGAATTAATTCTCGAAATGGGGAGGATGAGCTAATGTCAAAATCCGATTCATTTATTCATAAGTAACCTTCAACACCAGGCGTGAGGTGACAGTGAGATGATGAACCAATCAGTGTGGAGATTTATCCAGTCTGTCTCAACATTCACCCTGCTTATCCTAAGAGAGAGAGAGAATAAGAAAGAAAAAGACAGAGATAGAGCAATTATTATCATGAAAACATTATGAAACACATATTACATTTTACATTGTGTAAAGGTAAATGTGGTGAACTGAGCTTTCCAAAAAGTGTCCTTAATCGTTGCTTTCAATCATCTCTAACATATTTCAAGGATTTATGTTTTTTAAAACCCAAGTTGAATTTTGAATTGTAGTTTAAATCATACATGTACAATACTATTATAGTTTGTATGTGTAATTTAACTAGTTTTATTGCATAAAAAGTGATTTTATATATTTAGATACATATACCAGATACTGCATCCATTGTATCCACCTTATTTTTCAATGACACAAATCTAGCTTAGCAAGATCCTGGTTTCCCATGGTTCACAGTGCTATTCATGTGCATTCAGCTCATAATCTTTCCATTATGACTTCAATGCACTAAAACATTTGTAAATGCAGCAGTAAAGAGCAAAAGTATATCGGATACCATATTAGTTTTATACAGTGCCTTGAGAAAGTATTCATACCACTTCATTTTTTTTTTCACATTTTGTTATGTTGCTGCCTTCCCTTGTCAAAAAATCCTATTGGAATTTCAGTTTATCCTATAGGATCTTAGTGGATTCTTAGAATCCTATTGGACTTTACTATTTATTTTAATGGAATTTCACTTTGTCCTGTAGAATTTTATTGGATTCTTAGAATCCTATTGGACATTCTGATTAATTCTAATGGAATTTCACTTTGTCCTGTAGAATTTTATTGGATTCTTAGAGTCCTATTGGACTTTACGATTTATTTTAATGGAATTTCACTTTGTCCTGTAGAATTTTATTGGATTCTTAGAATCCTATTGGACATTCTGATTTATTCTAATGGAATTTCACTTTGTCCTGTAGGATTTTATTTGGTTCTCAGAATCCTATTGGATATTACAATTCATTTTAATGGGATTTCAGTTTGTCCTGTAGGATTTTATTGGATTCTTAGAATCCTTTAGGACACTCTGAGCTATTTTAATGGAATTTCACTTTGTCCTGTAGGATTTTATTTGATTCTTAAAATCCTATTGGGCATTACTTTTTGTTTTAATGGAATTTCACTTTGTCCTGTAGGAATTTATTTGATTTTTAGAATCCCATTGGACATCACAATTTATTGTAATTGAGTTTCACTTTGTCCTGTAGGATTTTACTTGATTTTTAGAATCTTATTGGACAGTATTTTATTTAATGGGATTTCACTTTGTCCTGTAGAATCTTTTATTGATTCATATAATCTTATTGGTTATTGTCATTTTTAAATGAAATATCACTTTGTCCTGTATGATCTTATTATTATTATTTTTTTGTTTGTTGATTAATTACTTTTAAATTGTACTTTTTTAGAGTAACACTGCATGTTTGTGTGCACCTGTAACCCACAATAAATTGCAGCCTATATGAATACACACAAATAAAAACACATAATATGTATTTATTGAAATTCATAATATTAAAGAATTCACAGAAACACGAACATCTATATATGGTGCGGCCCCTTTAAGGAATCCGAACGTAGCGCGCCTGCAACTGTAGCGCGCATCAGTTTATTATGTTTAATGTCTTATGTTAAACTGCTTTAAATTACTTTTTCCCCACATCACTCCATACACCAGAATGGCAAGGCAAAAAAACAGGGTTTTAACATCTTTGCAAATTCATTAAAAATATTCAAAAGTATTCATACCCTTATCTCGGACAGTTGAAATTTAGCTCAGGAGCATTCATATTTCTTGTAGATGTTACTAGACTTTGAGTGGAGTTAACCTGTGGCAAATTCAATTGAATGGGTATGATTTGGAAAGACAAACATCTTAATAAAAAGGTCTAACAGCTGAAAATACACATCAGTGCAAAAACCAAGCCCTGAAGTAAAAAGGTGCCTGTAGAGGTCAGAAACAGGATTCCATCAAACCACACTTCTTTACACTATTTTGGTGAAGAGTTCAGAAAAAAAAAATCTGCTGCATTGAATGTTCACAGAAGCATGTTGTCTCCATTACTCTTAATGAAAAAGTTTGAAACAACTAGATACTCCTCCTAGAGCTGTCTTCCTGGCCAAACTGAGAAATTATTGGAGAAGGACTTTGGTTAGAGTGGTGACCAAGATCATGATGGACACTCTAGTTGAGCTCCATGACCATATGTGGAGATACCTACAGAAGGACAAACATCATTGCAACACTCCACTGATCTGGGCTCTATGGCAGTGTGGCAAGACTCAATCCTCTACTCAGTAAAGACACATTAAAACACACTTGGAATTTGCAAAAAAAAAAAAAAAAAAGACCTCAGACTGTGAGAAACAAGAATTTCTGCTCTGATGAAATTCAATTCCGTGCATCATGTATGGAGGAAACCAGGTACTTCTCATCAGCTGCAGAGTACCATCCCAGAAATAAAGTGTGCTAGAAGAAGTCTCATGTTGTGGGGTTGTTTTTCAGCGGCAGAGACTGAGGGACTCAACACAGCAAAATATAGAGATAACATTAATGAAAACCCAGTACAGAGCATTCAGAACCCAACCAAACATTTCTGGAGAAACCTGAAAATGTGCATCTGTCCCCATCCAAACTGATAGAGCTTGAGAGGTGAAGAGGTAGGAGGAAGAATGTAAGATAATTACCAAATGCTGATGTGCAAAGCTTGTTGCATCATTCCCAAAAAGGCTGTAAAGGTGTTTCAGCTAAGTACTGAGTTAAGGGTATGAATACTTATGCAATGTACTTATTTCAGTTTAGTTTATTTTTTAATATATTTAAAGTTGTGTCAATTTTGTTTTTGCTTTGTCATAATGGAATGAACTGTAGATTGATGTAGGAAAAAAAAGTAATTTAAAGCAGTTTAACATAAGGCTGTACCATAACAAAACATGAAAAAAACATTTTATATCATATCAGTTATGGACCTTAATTCATCCTTTAACTGATCAATTAAAAGTTATTACTCCATCACATGTGTGACATCATTAACATTCTACAGTTTATTGTTGGACTACCGTGGTTCAAACAACAAATTAAGTTAAAAAGTTATGAAGATTTCAGGAAACAGTTGCGACTTCTCGAATGATGTTTCATACCTGATAGTTTTTCAGTGAGTTGCATCATTGTATGGTAAAAGTGTCCCTGATCTAGATCAGCATCATATCTGTAGTTATCAAAAGACAGTTATCAAAAGAAAAGTATTAATGATTGCACACTGAGACTCGACAGGACAGGAATAATGTTATCCTTCATTCTGTTTGATAGACAAGCCTACTGGCTTTCATTTGTTTTATTGCTGTCCCTCAGTGAGGCGTCACATCAGGCACATCATGATAAAATGAGTGTTTTCAGAGTATTCACAGAAGAACCTATCATTGATAAAGTTTTTCCCCTTCCAACAAATTGTCCTTCGAGCTGGAAGTTTCTTTATATGACGTAGTACAATGCAGTCATGAAAATAATTTACATGTGTGCTCTGTGCTGCCCTGCTGAAAAAACCAGCATATGCTGGTTAGGTATGTTTTGGTGCTGGGATGCTGGTTTTAGCTGGTATATGCTGGTCCTTTGCTGGTTTATGCTGGTCCCTTGCTGGTTTTTGCTGGTTTATGCTGGTCATGTTGCTGGTTAATGCTGGTCCTTTGCTGGTTTATGCTGGTCCTAGACCAGCAACATGACCAGCATAAACCAGCAAAGGACCAGCATTAACCAGCTAAGGACCAGCATAAACCAGCAAGGGACCAGCATAAACCAGCAAAGGACCAGCATATACCAGCTAAAACCAAAACATACCTAACCAGCATATGCTGGTTTTTTCAGCAGGGTGATAATTTAGGAAACACTTTCTAGACACCAATGCCAATAGCACTTACATTTGAAAGGAATTGCACTTTTCAAATCTGATGGCTTTCAGCTCCAGTATGAGTTTTTAAAGTTTTCATCGGATATGCACTTTAGTTTCTTAAAGGAACACTCCACTATTTTTTGGGGAAATAGGCTCATTCTCCAACTCCCCCCGAGTTAATAAGGTGTGTTTTACGTTTTGAAATCCATTCAGCAGTTTTTCACTTTTAGCATAGCTCAGCATAGATCATTGAATCCTATTAGTCCAGTAGCATCGCATTCAAAAATGACCAATGAGTTTCGATATTATTCCTATTTAAAACTTGACTCTTCTGTAGTTATATCATGTACTAATACCAGCAGAAAGTGTAAAGCTGTGATTTTCTAGACCGATAAGATTAGGAACTACACTTCATTATCGATTTTGAATAATTTACATTTTAAAATCTATTTAAACAGAAAACTGTTTTTTTTTTAATAGTGAAAATAGTTCAACATTTTTACTATGTGTGCTGTACTTTGGATCAAATAAATGCAGGCTTGGTGAGCAGAAGAGACTGAAAATTTAAAAAAAGAAAACAAACATTAAATATCTAAATGCTCATTTGTAAAATAATTTATATATTTATAATTTTTGGTGTTTTAATTCATTTTTTGCATATGTTGCAATGGTATGTCGTACAATTACTAGTATGATTCTAGATACCACACAGCATTTGAATCTTATCAGATGTCATTAGGTATTGTGCATCAGCTTATCTATGAAGTTCCTGTGGATGTTCTATCCAGCACAGAGGTAGCAGTCGGTTTTGAGTGAGTGACTGCTTGCGGTCATGTCCCTGTGCTGCTGTTGCCACTTTTAACATTTGTCCGCAAAATATGGGCGACTCATAAGTTGTGAAATGACTATGGCATGGCCTCCTAATGCAATGGCAGGGTCACCTCTGCCACATAGATGATGATTGCCACATCATTCAACAACCCAGCATCAATCTGTGTGTCCGTTATTGGCCTCCAGAGACGCCCCAAACTCTCTGTCACGTCCTTTTCTCTCCCCTCATATCCCTTGACCTCTCCTCCTTACTCTCTGATCATCTAGTCTACTCTCCATCAAATGATGATGGATCTGAAGCGTCACAGAATCACCATGTTCCTCACCGTTTACAAACTGCCCTGTCAAAAGCGACATAGAGGCCACACTTTCCAAAAATATCCTGCCTCCATCATCATTTGAAACTTTCAAGTCATTATTCACTGATAATCTTGAATTCCAAAGTTCTGAAACATTATTTGTAAATCAAAAAAGGTTTACACCATGTTGTCATTCCCAGAGGCAAACCAAGGTGAAGTGGGGGCCCCAGGCAAAATGAATAGATGAGGCCCTTCTAAAAGATTATTTCATTAATATATCTTTGTTACCTAAATATACATTTATACAACATGCAAAAAGTTGCCCTATTGCTACGCCTCTGGTCATTCCCACTAAGCAGCACGGATTCAGGCCACATGGACAATATAATTCGAGAGCTGCCACAAAGTAGCAGGAATTTTCATTGAATAAGGACTTAATTTGGTCTGTTCCAACTGCCATACTTAAGTAAATGTAAAGATATGGAAATTGGGTTAAACTCAGCCTGGTCTCATGACGAAAATTAACCTGTGGGAACTTTTTCGCAGGATGTGAATATGTACCAATAAGTACATATCACTGCAATTTCCATCAGAAATAAACACTCAAGGTGGTAAAACAGTGAGCACTTGTAATCGTTTTCATACACAGTTATGATTAGAGCTCCTTATGTTTTGCTTTCTGGTGTTCTGACAAATAATGCTCCTATCATATTATGCTACCAACGCTGTATTTTAGTGTAAGGGTAGGTTTAGGATTGGGGTAGCACAAATTGTCAGAACACCGGACATAACAAGCTTGCTTGGTAGCTCAGCCGGCACGGAATTGGATTTAGGATGTGGAATCCTTGGGTCTGAATCCCGTGAAAAACATGACTCAAGATGAAAGAGCTGAAAGATGTGATAGAAAAAAGCTAAAATGGCATGTCTGCGATTGTGGCATCAGGCCTCGGAGAGGCTTTTATTAAACATAATAAAATAAAACAAGTGTCCAAAGGGGTAAAAAGTGTCCAGATGAACAGGGGATCCTCGAGTGCAGGGGATTCCGTGAAGGAGGGGCAGTGTTCGGTAGGGAAGGGTCCAGGTAAGGGGCGGAGTCCGGCGGTCGCACACGCTCCCCGCTCAGGTCCGGGGCTCGACGTCCTCCTCCGCCTACACGGCACTTCCAGGGGGAATCAACGGCCCGGCATCTGGCCCGTCAGCCTCCACGGGTGTGGTCATCGTCTGGACCGCTGGTCCGGCAGCTCGTCGTCTTGGCAGAGCTGGCTTCCCTCTACGAACCCTTCCTGGACCCACGAGGACACCAGCATGCATGCACTGGGGAAGAGACCGGTCTCCCGAGGAGAGGCGCGCTCGGCATTTAAGCAGCGGCAGCGGCAGTGATGAGGCTTCAGTGATGAGGGGTGGTGATAATAATTGAGGGGAGGCAGCCGACTCGTCACATTCACATTCACTTTTGTTCATACTTTCGGGCAGGTTTAGGTGTAGTGCAAATGCTACTTTACTTTAAAACATCACAGAGCATTACAGTAATAGTGCCCTCAACAGAATTTTCAAGTCAGATTTTGTACGTTTGCCCAATGACAAGAAAATGATCAGTCTATAATTTTAATGGTAGGTTTATTTGAACAGTGAGAGACAGAACAACAAACAAACAAACAAACAAACAAAAAAAAAACAGAAAAATTGATTTGCATTTTAATGAGTGAAATAAGTATTTTATTCACAAAACATGACTTAGTACTTGGTGGCAGAACCCTTTTTGGCAATCACGACTCCTCTTTGCAGATCCTCTCTGTCATTTAGGTTTTTAAGGCTGAGGTTTGACAACTCAAACCTTCAGCTCCCTCCACGGATTTTCTATGGGATTAAGGTCTGAAGACTGGCTAGGCCACTCCAGGACCTTAACGTGCTGCTTCTTGAGCCATGGCCGTGTGTTTTGGGTCATTGTCATGCTGGAATACCCATTCACCACCCATTTTCAATGCCTTGGTTAAGAGAAGAAGGTACTCACCCAAGATTTTCGTCTTCGTCCCTATAATGTGGTGCAATTGCCCTGTCACCTTAGCAGAAAAACACTCCCAAAGCATAATTGTCCACCTCCATGTTCGACGGTGGGGATGTTCTTGAGGTCATAGGCAGCATTACTCTTCCTCAAAACACAGCGAGTTGAGTTGATGCCAAAAAGCTTGATTTTGGTCTCATCTGAAGACAACAACACTTTCACCCAGTTCTCATCTGAATCATTCAGATGTTCACTGGCAGACTTCAGACTGGCATGCACATGTGCTTTCTTGAGCAGGGGGACCTTGCATGATTACAGTCCTTCATGGCGTAGTGTGTTACCAATTGTTTTCTTGGTGACTATGGTCCCAGCTGCCTTGAGATCATTAACAAGATCCTCCTGTGTAGTTCTGGGCTGATTCATCACTGTTTTCATGATATTTGAAACTCCACGAGGTGAGATCTTGCATGGAGCCCCAGACCGAGGGAGATTGACGGTTATTTTGTGTTTCTTCCATTCGAGAATAATTGCAGCAACTGTTGTCACCTTCTCACCAAGCTGCTTGGCGATGGTCTTGTAGTCCATTCCAGCCTTGTGTAGGTCTAAAATCGTATCCTTGACATCATTAGACAGCTGTTTGGTCTTGGCCATGGTGGAGAGTTTGGAATCTGATTGATTGCTTCTGTGGACAGGTGTCTTTTATACATATAACAAGCTACGATTAGGAGCACTCCCTTTAAGAGAGAAAAAACATAATTTCTTTACGACTGAAGAAAGAAAGACATGAACATATTGGATGACAAGGAGCGTGAGTAACTTATCTGTATATTTTGGTTCTAGAAGTGAACTTCTCCTTTATGGCTATAGCGCCCTCAATGATTTCACCATCAGTGCACCAATACCAGCAAATCACCATCAGTGATACGATTTTGTAACCAGCATGCTGGGAAATCTATAAAAGTAAAAGTATAATTTTTTTTCTTTATAATATAGTGAAGCAAAAGTCCACAACATATACTTCATAAAGACAAATGTATTGAAGTAATGACGCTGATCTTTAGAAATCGTGGAAATAAGCAAAGGCTAAAATATTCAATATTTAAATATTGAATGTTCAGCTAGTCTGACAAACCAACTGGTTGCCAAGTTAAACCAGTTATACACCAGCTTGGCCTGGCTGGGAGTCCAATGACACACTTTTTAATGTATTAACAATGAATGCTTGGCTGTGAAAGTTCTGCTTCTATACTGAAGTTAGCACATATGTTATACAGTGCATCTGGAAAGTATTCACATCTCTTCACTTTTTCCACATTTTGTTATGTTACAGCCTTATTCCAAAATGGATTAAATTATTTTTTTCCTCAAAATTCTTCAAACAATACTTCATAATGACCCCATAATGACAATGTGAAAGAAGTTTGTTGGAAATCTTTGCAAATTTATTAAACTAACAAAAATCACAGCTTGGGTGCATCCTGTTTCCACTGATCATCCTTGAGATGTTTCTACAACTTGTTTCGAGTTCACTTGTGGTAAATTCAGTTGATTGGTCATGATTTGGAAAGGCACACACCTGTCTGTATAAGGTCCCACACTTAACAGTGCATGTCAGAGCACAAACCAAGCCATGAAGTCCAGGGAAATAGACCTCCAAGACAGGATTGTATCGAGGCACAGATCTGGGAAAGGGTACAGAAACATTTTGGCAGCATTGAGAGTCCCAATAAGCACAGTGGCCTCCATCATCCATAAATGGAAGAAGTTTGGAACCACCAGGACTCTTCCTAGAGCGGGCCACCCGGGCCAAATTAAGCGATTGGTGGTGAAGGGGCTTAGTCAGGGAGGTGACCAAAACCCGATGGTCACTCTGAAAGAGCTCCAGTGTTTCTCTGTGAAGAGAGGAGAACCTTCCAGAAGAACAACCATCTCTGCAGCACTCCACCAATCAGGCCAGACTGAAGCCACTTCTCAGTAAAAGGCACATGACAGCCCACCTGGAGTTTGCCAAAAGGCACCTGAAGGACTCTCAAACCATGAGAAGCAAAATTCTCTGGCCAATACCATCCCTACAGTGAAGCATGGTGGTGGCAGCATCATGCTGTAAGGATGTTTTTCAGTGGCAGGAACTGGGAGACTAGTCGGGATCGAGGGAAAGAGCACTCTGGACCTCAGACTGGGGCGACGCTTCATCTTTCTACAGGACAACGACCCGAAGCACACAGCCAAGATAACAAAGGAGTGGCTATGGGACAACTCTTTGAATGTCCTTGAGTGGCCCAGCCAGAGCCCAGACTTGATCCTGATTGAACATCTCTGGAGAGATCTTGGAGAGAAAATTCCCATCCAACCTAATGAAGATTGAAAGGTACTGCAAAAAAGAATAGGAGAAACTGCCCAAAAATAGATGTGCTAAGGGGTATTGTTTGTAGTATTTTGAGGACAATAATGCATTTTGGATCCAGTTTGAAATAAGGCAGTAACATAAAATGTGACTGTGAATACTTTCCAGATGCACTGTAAAAGCACTTGTAAGGCAAAATTAAGCCAATAGTCTAAGTAACATGAGTCTCTTATATGAATTTGATAAATACTTTTGTAGTTTAACATACTGTAGTCACTATACACTGTTATTCTCCAAAAGAAAATCTACCAAACGTTCACTACGGTTTTCATTATATTTTCAGTTACTGCTACTGACTCTTTTAAAACAGAATTTAATCATTCATCTTTTCCCCTATTTTCTGAAATGAGCAATACACTTGCAAAACAACAGTGTAGTTAAACATAGTAAAAAAAAGAACATAATATAAGTTATTCGCTCTCCATCTTGGAATGCAGCCTGGATGTAAATGTCTTTGCCAGGTTCTTGTGAAGACTTAAGTAGATACAGACTGAATGACAGCCAGAATGTTTAAAATGGGATGTAAATTCCTCCATAAAGGCACAGCACAGGCATTGAGAAGCTTTTTGGACATTAATAGGACTCTGCTGTAGGCACTTGATAACAATAATAGGCACTTGAACCTCTGCTGGAAATAACATTTGTGGTTATGTGCATTACATGCTCCACAGAGCCTTTTAAGACTACCATAATAAAAGCATTTACTGCTTTATACAGCCATATTATGTGATTTACAGGTATTCTCTGCATGTCTATCTGGTGTCTTCAACCCTGTCACCTCAGTGCCGACTAGTGGCTGCTGGTCAAAATGTCTCAAAGGGTAAGTTGACGCAAAAATGTGGATTTGCAGTAAAACATAGTCAAAAATAGTGTAAAAAATCAACAGACAGACACATATACGTCTATACAATTCATTAATTTACTTAAATTAAAAAAGTGTACAACACATTATGATTTAACAATATACATTGTTCTATTCAAATCAGAAAAGGAACTTTTCTTATATTACTCTACTTTTGTATATAAATTCCTTTTGAGTCAATTGTCTTCAGACAGCCAGAAAAAAACACATAACAAATAATAACAGTAATTCACATCTGTCAGATGAGCTCTGTAAATGTTATTTTGCAGTGAAAATATTATGAAAATAGCAAACACAATTAACAAATACTTTATCAGCTAGTGCCAACTTGAGCACTTCCAGATACACAATGACTTTTGATGCTCAGTTAAACAGCCCAATGCAGCTTTTTAGTATAAACTGTGTTGCTTTTAAAATGTAATATTGTGTGTGTGAAACTCATGAACGAGTCTGTCATATTCCACCACTAAATGAAAAGAAAAAATAAATTATATTTAGGAAAAACAAAAGCCAAGATGACTAATGCAAAAAATAAAAAATCTCACAACTGCATAATATTAAGGCAGTACAATATGATGTATAAATACTTCAAAATTTGCAAAATATAATTTCCATTCTTTTTCTCCTTCATATTTGAATGAAATATGACCTATTCACTCATGTACTGTATTAATTTACTCGTAATTAATTTCTTAGTGCTGATACATTTTCTAAAAGCATTTGTACCAGAAACTGTAAAAAGATGAAGGAAAAAAAAAAAAAGACAGAAATGATATTATTCCAGTTTTCACTCCCCTGGGCTGGGCCGGTTTGCAGGGATCAAACTGGTCTGGACTGGATTTAGACCCAGCCTGTGTAAACATCAGTTTGAGACAGACAATGTTAAAGAAACAACATTTGGCAAAACTATTAGTTACCCGATTCATTCTGTGCTTCATTAGTGCAATCCAACACAACAACCATCATGCGGGAGACTTCCAAAAGCTCTAAAAGGCCTTTGGTAAAATACACTGATTCATCTTTGGGTGCTGAGCAACATTCAACAGTCCCTCTTGTGTGTGAGTAAACTAACAGATTAATGGGAAGACAAAGTATGAACAGTATTTTCTCAGAAAATGGTAATCTTTGGAATGTCTAAGATACAAATGTGGCCCTGAACGTCAATTTTCAGCTACTTAATGTTATAGTGTGTCTGTGCAAGCTTTTCCGTTTAGGGTGAACAAATAAAAACAAAAATCTTGTACAATTCTATTATTTAGATTACTCTTAGATTCCAAGATGGAACTTATGGTAAATGTTGTATTGAATTGTATTTACCACTACATCCATTAAGGAGATGTATTGCTGCTTTGTGCCAATGGATGTTTTTCAATAGTGTATACATTAGCTGTTCTGAAATAATTTATGACTGGAAATCATGCATTTTTTACCAATGTTAATTAATCTAAAAGCAATCAAATGTTTTAGTGAATAGTAGCAGTTAAAGATGAGCGGAAAGGGTGAATCTCACAAAAACTGAAAATTTCAAGTCTTATTTAGCCTTTATTTAACCCATTTAACTGTCATCCGTCCCCTCTGTGGGTTGCCTTCGTTTACTTCACCATTTTACAAATAAATCCTCATCTAATCATGACAAACTACACTGTAAAAAGTTTTAACCAGATTCAACTTAAAAACCTAAGTTCAGCAGCTGCCTTAAGTTTTTAAGTTTAATCAGCTTAAAAGTAAGTCATTTTAACTTATTACAATAAAAATTAGTTGATATAACTTGTGAGTTTAAATGACTTAAGTTGATTTAACTTGAAATCTTAAGGCAGCTGCTAAACTTAAGTTTTTAAGTTGAAACTGGTGACAACTTTTTACAGTGTATATATCCAGAAAGGTCAAAGGCTCCTAAATAGATATTTTAAAAAATTTTTGTGTGTTACAAATTATGTAGGAAATAGATAGATCAATTTATGACAAGAGCTCACCTCGAAAATCTACTTCTTGCTTTAGAAATCATAAGAAATTATGTATCACTTGAAAACGTAATCTCAAAATTCATCCTTTGAAAACCATTTTAAAATCAGGCATCACATTAACATGGAAAATGTACATCAAAATCATATTACAAAATGTTTTCGTCCATGAATTGTAAAGATTTAAGTTTGACTACCGCATTTTTATGTCTGCGTCCAAAAATGGGAGTGACAGTTAAGGGGTTAGCCTCTTCGCATATTTATTTTCATTGTGACATTACTTTCTTACACTATCCCAAATTAGTATTACCCTTACAGTATGTGAAAAATACATCTCATTTATAATAAAAAATTAATAAAAACATAATAAAAATCAACATAAAACATGTTAAGTATAATTTCATTTATGCCAATTATTTAAAAAAATCAGACAGTGAGATTCACCCAAAGATTGTTTTAAAGAGCTAAAGATTGTCGTCAAAACAAGTTTAGAGTCGCTCTGTGAAGGCTTTTCTGTACTGAATTCAACTTCATTTAGTAACAGTTTATAGTGACAAAACATTAACAAGTAACTGGTGTTCATCTTTAAGACAGATATACATGAAATACTTGGTAAAAATGTTCAGCAGCACTTTATTTTACAGTCCTGTTCTCCATATACATACTATGTACTTAGTATTGATTATACAACTAACCCTAAACCTAAATTTAACCCATATTAAGTCCAAGTAGTTACCTTATATTATTCAGTACTTGTGTAAGTACACAGTTAAGTATTCTACTGGAAAATAAAGTGCAACCAAATGTTCATTTCTGATTCTGACACCCTTCACATCTAGTGTTTTCGTATTAATGATAGCTGACTGCTACAATATTATGACATTAAATTTTAAACGAAAGGCATTTTCAACAATTTAAAACTACACTTTCCCAAAGTTAGCTTTGGGAAAGATGTTTTGCTAAAAAGACATGAAGCACACTTTGCTGAGAGGTGAGATTTAAGTGAGTTTGTGTGTGTGTTCTGCGCACACAACAACAACAATGTAAACAAATGTATAAAAAAAAAAAAAAAAAAAAAAAAAAAAGGCTTTGTTTATCAGTCTTAAAGGTCATTTGCGCTGATAGTGATTTGCAGTGAAAGTTCATTTACCTTCGTTTTCAATAAAAGTTTTCGATTTCTGGCACTGCAAAATGACAAAGTGACAAAGTTTACATTTTTACTGACCTTCTGACCACTAGCATACATTAAATTTGAGAGCTGAAAAGGTCAAGATGTAAAATAGTGCACGAGACAAACTATTGTATAACTTTGTTGCCTCAAATAGCTCAAACTCTGATTAAAAATGAATAACTTTATGTCAGTTTGTTGCTGCAAAACACTATAAGTGCGAAGACACATTATAATGCAGTTACTGCACAATTACAATTCATGTTAATCAGTATTTTTGTCGTTTTCCAGTATAAAATATCAACATTTTGTTTAAAGACAAATTTAATTGAGAAGGAAAATACTTGGTTTCAAGTTAAAAATTAAGCTTTTGATTTGTTTTACCTAACAAACTGTGGAAATGTTCTCTTTTTTAAAAAACAAAAATACTGATTAAGACATTTTAAAGCATTGTTTAACGTGTTAAAGATCATCCTGTATGATCGGCTTCCTTAGCAAAACCACCCTGTAACATCTTCCAGGATAAAACCAGACATGAAATCGGAATCACTGAGAGACGAGTACAAAACACAAGTCTGTACACTGATCAGTGCTCATCTTTAAAAAGCCAAAAAGGTCAGGGTCACATGACGAGAAGCCGCCCGCATCCCTTAGGTTGAAAAAAGTCTCTGCTTTGAGATGCAGACCCTCGTTGGAATGTCAGCTCGCTGAATGTCCTGCCCAAATTGCGGTCCGTTAAAGTTAACCAGACAGGAAACACTGGTCTCATCTTTTATTTTTTTAAAATGAGATATACTCCAGAATGATAAAGGGTGAGTTACGTCTCCGGGTTGGCTGTGGTCATGATCTTCATGTACTGGGTAAAGATCGTTTCAAAGGCCTCGTCTCTGTGTATCATGGCACCAAAGACCAGTGGCTGTGAGAACAAGATCAAGAGTTTCACTGTTAGACTTGACTTAGTTATTAATCAAAGCAGTAAGATAGACAGCATAACACTTTTAATGAGGGTGATAAAGTATATTTAACTTTAGCAGCATACATAGAGTACACTCACAATGCGATACAGTGCCTTGCGAAATTCTTCACACCCCTTCATTTCTTTCACATTTTGTTATGTTGCTGCCTTATGTTAAACTACTTTAAATTACTTTTTTCTACACTCCCTACTCCATAATGACAAAAAAAAAAAATAGGTTTTTAACATTTGTGCAAATTTATTAGAAATAAAAAACTGAAAAGATCCCGTTGCATAAGTATTCATACCCTTTTCTGGGACACTCGAAATTTAGCTCAGGAGCATTCATATTGCTTCTAGATGTTACTACACTTCGAGTGGAGTTAAACTGTGGCGAATTCCTTTGAATGAGTATGATTTAGAAAGGCACACACCTCTCAGAAAAGGTCTAACAGCTGAAAATGCATATCAGAGCAAAAACCAAGTCCTGTGGTCAAGATAACTGCCTGTAGAGCTCAGTGACAGACTTGTGTTAAGGCAATGATCTAGGGAAGAGTTCAGAAAAAAATCTGCTGCATTGAAGGTTCACAGAAGCATTATCCATAATGGAAGATGATTGGAACAACTAGGACTCTAGAAAATGTCTGCCAGCCCCCATCCAAGCTGACTTGGCTTGAGAGGTGAAAAGGTGAGGCAAAGAATGGCAGATAATTGCCAAATGCAGATGTGCAAAGCTTGTCACATCATACCCAAAAAGACTTGAGGCTGTAAAGGTGCTTCAACTATGTACTGAGATAAGGGTATGAATACGTATGCAATGTGTCAGTGTTTTATTTTTAATAAATCTGTAAAATTTGCAAATCTGGTTTTTGCTTTGTCATTATTATGGTGTATGGAGTGTAAATTGATGTGGGGGAAAAACTAATTTAAAGCAGTTTAACATAATGCTGCAACAAAACAAAATGTGAAAAAATGAAGGGGTATGAATACTTTTGCAAGGCACTGTATATACTTGCATGTCTCATATCTCAACTGATTGATTGCTTATATCATCACAAAATGTAAACTGTATTATCGTTCAGCTCTAATATGCTAAAGGCGATTATTTGGCATGAAGATATTAAACTGTAAATATTAACATCATGATTTTCTGTAAAGCTGTATTGTGAAAAGCACTATACATATAAATTGGACTTGAGTTAAATACCTTCTGTGTTGAGGGGGTGGCAATAGAAATGCCCATTCCAGACCCGGGCAGAACTGATAAAACTTTGTACTATGGAAAAAGAAATGCAAAAGTTAAATCTAATTGTAACAGTATAATTTTTTTAAAAAAAGTTTAAAGTTTACTTTTTTTCTTCAATACAGATTTATCATTTGTGACTGTGGACCACAAAACCTGTCATAAGGGTGAATTTTCTGAAATTGAGATTTATACATCATCTGAAAGCTGTTTGTTAGGATAGGACAATATTTGGCTGAGATACTACTATTTGAAAATCTGGAATCTTAGGGTGTGAAAAAAAATCTAAATACTGAGAAAATCACCTTTAAAGTTGAACAAATGAAGTTCTTATGAATGCATATTACTAATCCAAAATAACGTTTTGATATATTTATCGTAGGAAATTTACAAAATATATTCATGGAACATGATCTTTACTTAATATTCTAATGATTTTTGGCATAAAAAATATATCTATTTTTGGCTATTGCTACAAATATACCCATGCTACTTAATGGTTCTGTGGTCCAGGGTCACATGTATTGAATGTTATGGTAACAAAATCTGTAACATTTTCTAGAAAAGGTTTTTGTTTTGTTTTTTTTAGAAAAAAAAACAAGTAAAAATTAAAGCAGTATTTCACTTTCAGAACAAAAAATTATAGATAATATACTCACCCCCTTGTCATCCAAGATGTTCATGTCTTTCTTTCTTCAGTCATAAGGAAACAGTGTTTTTTGAGGAAAACATTTCAGGATTTCACTTTATATAATGGACTTCTATGGTGCCCCCAAGTTTGAACTTCCAAAATGCAGTTTAAATGCAGCTTCAAAGGGCTCTAAATGATCCTAGCCGAGGAAAAAGGGTCTTATCTAGCAAAACGATCGGTTATTTTCCAAACTTTTTTAATCTCAAACACTCGTCTTTTCCTGAAATGTTTACTCAAAAAACATAATTTTCTTACGACTGAAGAAAGAAAGACATTAACATTTTGGATGACAAAGGGATGAGTACATTATCTGTAAATTTTTGTTCTGAAAGTTAACTAAGCGAGTTTTTTTTTTATTTTTTAGATATTTTGGCTGGAAACGACAAAAAAAAAAAAAAAAATCTAAGTAAGAAAAGTATTTTTTGCAGTACATCAACTGTTTGGTTACCAACATTCTTCAAAATATCTTCTTTTGTGCTTAACAGAAGAAAGAAACTCATAAAAATTTGGAACAGTCTGAGGGTGAGTAAATGACCAAATCTTTGGTTGGTTTTCAGTCTGGACATGTTTAAGACCAATTGCCGAAATTTTGTTGCTCCAAACTGCAAATCTGAGCAAAATTCATCCATTGTATTGCATTTACAAAATATTCCTAATTGCAAAAATATGAATATTTACAAATTAGTTTTATCATAATTATAGCTGTAGTATAGCTGTATCAAATGCCTTCCTGTAGCTCAAACAGAAGACGACAGCACTACCAAGGTCATAAATTTGAATCCCAGGCAAAGCAGAAACGTTTAAAATGTGTGCCTTGAATTTAATGTTTTTTTTTTCTTTGGGATGAAAATGCATCTGCCAAATGCATAAATGTAAAATGTAACTGTATAATTTAGAAACCTCCAAAGTATATGTATATTTCATCAAAATGCCCTTTTCATGTGCAGTACATGCAGGACTGTGTGCAGCCTGTGATGCAATGCTGCCACCTGCTGTATGACACAAAAGCATAGTGCTCATATCCAATAGGTTGGCGAAGGATAAAAGGTTCATTAAGCTAATAATAAATGGACAAAGCTATTGCTTTATCTGAACAAGAACACTTGCCCACTAGACATCATGTGGAATACATATTGCAAATATTATATATGTTTATTCATTTTTGAATTATTTTTTATTTGTATTATTCTTTTTAAATATTTTTTTATTATTATTTTGTTTTAGTTAAAACTAAGTGGTTTTGCAATTTTATTTTTTTTTGTCTGTTTTAGTAATTTTATTACTTAAACATTTATTTCAGACAGTTTAAGTTTATGTTTCAGCTTACCAAAAATAATTTTAGTGGTTTTAAATTTAGCTGTCAACACTTGCACAAACCTTCTGGATATCTGTGATGTCCACCAGTTTGATGACTTTGTTCTTTTTTGAAGACCCTGATCTTGAGCTGGAGCTCTCAAAACACAGGTAGCTGTTGGATGGACAACCAATTGTAATTACACTGCTACTGCATTAATGCACATCAAATGTTGATGTACAAATGTGCGACACTATTCATAACAGCATGGAAGAGAGTAAAAAGAGTTGCCAGCCTTTTCCTGTGCTCAACAATCACATAATGAGCAAACGTTTCTTACTTCTCAGTGACATAAAGCATCCCATTACGAATGTAGTCAGTAGGCATCTTTCTGTCTCTGTTTATCAGACAGCATCTCCATCCGTTCTCACACACTGCAAGAGAAGAAAACACTAAATCAATCCTTTGTACAGAAGTGGAAAGAGAAGTGAGTAAAAATCAGTTTGGTGTGTTTAACACATCTGTTTCCTTCTTTCTATTTAGATTTCAAGTACTGTTTTCATTCAGGATGGAAAATCTCATGATACAAGAGGACAAGAGGTCTCACCAGGCAAAGGTCTCTCATTTTCAGGTAGGTTGAAGACCTCATGGAATGCTCCTTTCTTTGTACTGTGTGAACGACCACTCTCTTCCTCTCGGGTCACTCCGGCTGGGATGGTAGCTAAACTACTTCGTGATACCACCGGCTGGATCTAAACATAAAAAGGAGGAGTTTTAACATACAACACGTGTATATACAGTCATGTCCGAAATTATTCATACCCCTGGCAAATTCTGACTTAAAGTTACTTTTATTCAACCAGCAAGTTTTTTTTATTTTTTTTTTATTAGAAATGACGTCTCCTAGAAGATAAGACGATGTGCAAGAGGCATCATTGTGGAAAAAATTACTACTCATCTTTTATTTACATTTCAACAAAAAGTGGCATGTCTAAAATTATTCATTCCCTTCTCAATAATCAAATAGAAAAGCCTTTATTGGCTATTACAGCAATCAAATGCTTCCTATACTTGCTGATCAGCTTTTTGAATGCCTCCACTGGTATTTTTGCCCATTCATCTTTAGCGATGAGCTCCAACTCTTTCAGGTTGGAGGGTCTCCTTGATCCCCTGATCTTTAGCTCCCTCCACAGATTCTCAATTGGATTTAAGTCAGGACTCTGGCTGGGCCACTGCAAAACATTAATGTTTTTGTCTGCTAACCATTTCTTTACCACTTTTGCTGTGTTTTGGTCGTTGTCATGCTGAAATGTCCACTAGTGCCCAAGGCCAAGTTTCTCTGCAGACTGCCTGATGAGAATATTGATGTATTGCTCCTTTTTCATGGTGCCGTTTACTGTGATTAGGTTACCTGGTCCACCAGCTTAAAAACACCCCCAAAACATTAGGTTCCCACCACCATGCAGAGCCCAGATTCATCAGGATCGCCTTGGTGGTGATCCAAAGGTGTCACTTTTGGCTTCCGACCACATCCTCTGAGATTTTTCACAGTGTGTAACGTCTTGCATTTTTTAATAATACTTTGCACTGTAGCCAATGAAACTTCAAAACATTTAGATATGGTCTTATAGCCCTTTCCTGACCTGTGAGCAGCCACAATGTGCAGACGCAGGTCCTCAGTGAGCTCCTTTGTCTTAGCCATGACTGTCCACAAACCAACAGCAGAGAGCTTCTGTTTTTCACCTGTTGAGTTGATTAAAACTGTTGAATCAGGGTAATTAGGATGCTTTAGAACAGCTTGGACTATTTGGAATGGTATAGAACTTTGGATTTTCCCATAGACTGTGACAGTTTGCAAAGAGTTTGAATAATTTTGGACTTGCCACTTTTTGTTCAAATGTAAATAAAAGCTGAGACATATTTTTTTCCACAATGATGCCTCTTGTACATAGTCTTATTATCTTTTGGGAGAAGCCTTTTTTGTAATTTCCGGTCAAATAAATATATAAATAAATAAAAACTTGCTGGTTGAATAAAAGTAACTAAGTCAGAATTTGCCAGGGGTATGAGTAATTTTGTGCTTGACTGTATATATAGAGAGAGAAAGAGAGAATGAGTTGTTTGTGGCTTTGGAGATGTCAGCAAGAAGGATAGTTGTGAAGAAACATTTTTACGATTTTTTCCTTTTTCTTCTGGAAAACATGCACTAATGACTCATACGTAATAGAAATTCTAGTAAACAGGGTGAAGTGCAGTAGAGGGTTCATTCTGATTTCCTGTTCATCTTATGATCAAAACAGTTTATCACTACTACTAATATGATATAGTTAGTTTTTTTAGTATGTTCGTGCGTTTATGTGGGTAATGAGTGTCAGTGTAATGATGTTTTAAGAGAAACTTAAAACTGCCATTGATCCCATACAAAAGAGCATCTTGTATCAACACAGTCAAACTACTTTATTTTCGGTGCTCTAAACACAAACATTCAACAATTTCTACCTCTAATGATCTAATACTGCACTATTGTGAAAACTAGAGTTGAAAAAAATTATAAAAAATAAATAAATCAAAATAAAATAAACATACCTAAATACTTAAATTATTAAATTAATAATAATAATAATAATAATAATAAAATAAATATATATATACCACTATCGCTCAAAAGTTTTGGATCAATACGATTTTGAATGCTTTTCAAAGAAGACTTTTCTGCTCATCAAGGTTGCGTTTATTTGATTAAAAATAAAGAAAATAACTAATATTGTGAAATGTTAATGCAATTTAAAATAAGGGTTTTCTATTTTAACATACTTTAAAACATATTTTATTCCTGTGATACAAAGCTGAATTTTCTGCATCATTACTCTAGTATTCAGTGTCACATGATCATTCAGAAATCATTCTAATATGCTGATTTATTATCAGTGTTGGAAACAGTTTTGCTGCTTCATTTAAATTTTTTCTTTTTTTTTTTTTTTTTTTTTTTTGAACCTGTGATACTTTTTCAGGATTCTTTAAATAAAATGTTAAAAAGAACAACATTTATTTACAATAGAACTTTTGTAACAATAAACACCTTGTTCAAAGTTTGGGCTCAATAAATATTTTCTTTCTTTCTCTCTTTGAAAGAAATGAATACTTTAATTCAGCCAGGATGTTTTAAATTGATAAAAAGTTTTGATGAAAAGTCTGCTTTGCATCACAGAAAAAAAATCTGTTTTAAAGTATATATATATATATATATATATATATATATATATATATATATATATATATATATAAAACTGCTATTTTGAACTGTAATAATATTTTATAATATAACTTTTTTGTGTATTTTTGATCAAATAAATGTAACTTAGATGAGCAATAGAGACTTAAAAAAAATCCTACTGATCCCAAACTTTTTTTACACTATTAATAAAAATGATAATAATATCTCAAACATACTAAAAAAGAGCATACCCATCACATAGTCTGTGAAAATGGATCCAAAATGCCACATTAGCTGTACACATTAAATTAAATTGAAATATCTATATTAGATTATATTAAGTCATTAATATTAAATAAAATCAGTAGAGCTGTCAATTAATGACATTAAGTATGACTTTTTAAATAAAATGTGAAAAATGTCAATATAATAATAGGGTGAATTACATGAAATCTGTCCAGAAATGTCCATTTGATATTTCACCACGTAATAAAGAAAATCATATTTTGTGTTAATAAAATAAACACTATTTTTACATTAAAACCATTAATATTTGCATGGTGACATCAATTTCATTACAATAAAACACAACCCTAAAATAATTTAAATAAATAAAAAAAAAAAAATCATTTTTATATTACAATAATTTTCTTATTTAGATTTTTCGTCTTGTTTCCAGCCAAAATGTCAAAAAATTCTTAAATCACGAAGGATTTTTTTAGACAAGTAAAAATTGAAAAAAAAAAAAAAAAAAAAAGTCAAAATTAAGTGTGCTTTTGTTTGAAACAAGCTAAAGAATCTGTCAATGAGGTAAGAAAAATAATCTTGTTTTCTGTTTTTTCTTAATTTTTACTCATATAGAAAACCCTTTTTGATTGAAGAATTTTTATATATTTTGGCTGGAAACAAGACAAAAAAATCTAAGCAGGAAAAGCATTTTTTGCAGTGTATGCTTAATTGTAATGATATAAATGTCAAAATAGGAAGAAAAAAAACCTGAATGGTTGGACAAAACAAAATGTATATTTATTTTTATCTTTTGTGGCAATATAAAACCTGGACATTTCTTTGGTAGATTCACCCAGTAGCATCAGTTGGGCCATTGGAACTATATGGTCATTTTGATCCATTTGAGCACAGACAAATTTCATATCACACTGTGCATCTAGATCCAAACACACAAAGGTAAAGAAAGGTCAGCTGGTTTCATCACACACACACACACACACACACACACACACACACACACACACACACACACACACACACACACACACACACACACACACACACACACACACACACACACACACACACACACACACACACACACACACACACACACACACACACACAGGTGCTGGCAGAAGCACATCACAAACCCTACCTTCTCACACCCAGACAGCTGAGAGAGAAAGACAACAGATTATGTGTGACTGTCATGTCAACTACCTACACTGATGTTTCCCCTACGAGGCAATACCTATCACTCTCATACACACGTATTTACAGTGCCTGACACTTTGAAACAAACGTTTCAAATAGGTATGACATTTAAAGTGTGAAAACACCCAGGAGCCTGGTGTTAGAGCATGACATTGTCTCTTCCTCTCTCACCCGTCGTGACACAGTGGCATTGCTGCGTTCTTTCAGTTGAGGGTCGGTGGGCAGGCTGTTCCACATGATGTGTGGAGTGTCGTATTTGTCTCTGAGTTTTGGGCAGCTCTTAAACAGGAAGTCTATAATAAAGAACTTGATGCCCGCGTAAAGCCCTGCCAGAGAAAAGACACACACCATGAGTATGATCAAACAACTACAACTTTAGACTGCTGAATTTCAACACAAACAACTTTTTACATCACTTTCATTTTATAGACCATGATGGAAGCAAACTTTATTGCCTGGAACACTCTAACTTGCTTACTTAAAATTTTGGAGTTTTGGTAACAATTTCTATGAAGCCCCTATTTATAATACATTAAGGGTATGTCTAAGGCATTATAATGAATGCATAATGCATTATGAAAAAAAATATATGTTATATCATCTCATGAATAATCAACAATTATAATACATTATAATACTTGAGTGATTGAGGTTATAACTTTTAAGATTAAGATTATGTATAACACACAATGGACGCCAAATTACAGCTACTTAATTTATACTGCCCTCCAAAGGAAAAGCGCAGTAACTACAGATTTGGTCAAAGTTGAATTAAGGCTTAAAATGGACTTTGTGACAACTGTTTTGTCTTGTGGCAAAGTCTCTTGGTTCAATTTTGTCCCGTTTCAGAGAAACGAGAGTGTCAACATGTTTGACTAGCCGGTGTAAAAACTTTAAAGGCATTTTTCTCAGTTTCAGTGTTGGCGTAGTTACTGCACTTTGTCTTTGGAGGACAGTATAATGGACTTTATCATATTACATTTATTTTTACATTATATTACGTTTTATTTTGATGGTTCCCCTAGTCTATTGACTATAAGCAACTTTCCAACTACATGTCAACTAACACTCATTAGAGTATTATTAGATTTAGGTTAAGGTTAGGGTTAGGCTAAGTAGAAGGTTCACATACTTGGAAAGTTGTTTATAATCAGTTTGTCTTTTGGGTAACAGTGTTAGCATATATTTAGCATCGTACTACTAATAATTACTGCTAGCTGACAGCTGCAGAGTTACTTATCAAAAGCTGTCTAAAGGGTACCATCAAAATAATCAAACTGATAATACAAATGTGTCATATTACACATTCATCTAATCTGAAACCTGATCTAATAGCTCTTCGAGAAATATTATTATTATTATTACTTATAAGTGGTCTTTGTATGCTTTAAGTAAGGTGACATTAATAAGATGGCAAGATATGAGACTATGAGGAGGCAATCATACTCTTGAAAGCTATAACCACAAATAAGTAAAAATTATAATACATTAAAAGCATTCTTATGAATAGCCATGAGATGATACAACATATTATATGTTTTTATATAATGCATTATTCATTCATTATGATGCCTTAAGAATACCTTAATAAAGTATTATAAATACAGGCTTCATAGAAAGTGTTACCGGAATGTTTTAAAAATAATAATTAAAATATGTTTTTATGCATTTATTTGATAAAAAAAACAGTAGTATTGTGAAATATTCTTAACATTTAAAATAACGTTTTTCTATGTTATTATGGTTTAAAAAGTATTTCTTATTGTGATGGCGAAGCTGAATTTTCAGCAGCCATTACTCCAGTCTCAATATCGATTGATATCCAGTATCAATATTGAAATACTGAAAACAGTTGTCCTACTTAAATTGTGAAAACCATAATACATTTTTTTTCCAGGATGCTTTGATGAATAGAATTTAAAACAGTATTTGTTTTAAACAATGTAATGCTCATTTGATTTAAAAAAAAATGCATCCATACTGAATAAAAGTATTACCTCAAAAGAAAATGACCAACTATCTGTTGCTAATTGTCTCTCTTGCTACGGTAACTACGTTCAGATGTTAGGATGTTTGAACCATTATCTTATCTGTATAATTCCTTCGGTGCTAAAATGATTCAAAGCACACAAATAATCAACCCAGTTTGTGGTCACGATTCATGCAGTGCACAATGCAGTCATCTCCCTCTGAGGAAGCATTTGTCTTTAATGTGCAGTTAATGCTTCTTGGAGACGTGCCACTTGGAACGATACTGTTTGTTTGTGTATTATTGTTATTAGTGTGCATGGGTTGTTTATGTATGCGAGGAGTATGGATAATGATTCTCACCAATCATGAAGCCCATCAACTTGTAGGGCAGGACACAAGAGGAGATGAAGGCCACCCACAGAGCGATGTACAATTTCTGAGTGATCTCAGGCTGAACCCACATGAACAAACTGATGTACACATACGCACACAAACATCCATCCATAACACATACAAACATGGAGAAACGATCATTAGTTTACTTTAGGTCACGTATGGTACAGAGCCATTATATTTCAATGCTCCCACAAAACGTTTTGCAATCCCTTAAGAAACTTTGCATATTTTCCCCATCTCATATTATTTCCATTACCAAAAATGTAATGTTTAAAACACAAAAATTTTATAAGTGAACACAAAAGCATTGAAATATAATTTGTCCTCTCATTGGAATTTACAGGCTCCACAGTACAGCAATAAAAGTTAAAAGAGCTACTTACTTTTTTATTTTCTCCAAAACATCTGACATCTTGCCAAAAAGATTCTGTAGAAACATTAATTTTAACATTAATGTCGGTCAAAAATAACTTCATGCTAAATTAAATTTGAAATTTGTCCATAAAATTAAAAATCAAAGCAGACATTAAAAAAGTAACACAATTACTGTGACTATATTTCAGATTATAAAATTAATAAAAGTCCTTAAAACAATTAAATATGAATGGGATAATGAGAATTAAGCAGTGACCAAAAAATGTAAAACAATAAATCTTGATCTAGATCACAGGCTCTGCTCACACAGGTATGACGACGGTTGATGTACATTTGCATTGTCTCAAATAACTTTATGAGGTGTCTCCTAGGTTACTTTTCCTAATAATAGTAAGACATTTCCATGTATACTTAAGGGTGTGTTCACACTTGTCCTGTTTGGTTTGATTAAAACTCCGGTGTGATTAATCTGTTAGTGTGGTTAATTTAAGTAAGTGTGAAAGCTGCCATGCGAACCCTGGCGCGCACCAAACAATCGGACCGAGACTTGTGAACTTATTTGTGACCCTGGACCACAAAACCAGTCATAAGGTTAAATTTGACAAAACTGAGATTTATTAAAGCTCAATAAATAAGCTTTCTATTGATGTATGGTTTGTTAGGATAGGACAATATTTGACTGAGATACATCTATTTGAAATCAGAAATCTGAGGATGCAAAAAAATCAAAAAGACTGAGAAAATCACCTTTAAAGTTGTCCAAATTAGGTTCTTAACAATGCATATTACAAATCAAAAATTACATTTTGATATGTTTACAGTAGGAATTTTACAAAAAATCTTCATGGAACATGAACTTTACTTAATTTCTTAATGATTTTTGGCATAAAAGAAAAATCTAAAATTTTGACCCATGCAATGTATTTTTGGCTATTGCTACAAATATACCCCAGCGACTTAAGACTGGTTTTGTGGTCCAGGGTCACATTTCTATGGCTTTAGGTTCAGTATCTTTAGATTTGTTGTCAAAAATGCCATTGTCAATGCTAAGCCGACCAGAACCAAATGTATAATTTCCCTTTTTGGTCCAGATCAAATGAACTAAACAAACCAAACTACAAGTGTGAACACACCCTAAGAGTTGTTGGGTGCTTATCCTTCACTATCAGGCCAAAAAAAAAAAATCTAAAATTTTAGTTTTGTAAAGAAATGCACACATAATTGCGAACGGGCTTTAGATCAAAGTTTTCAAAATCACAAGAAACAGTAAAGTGTATACAAATTCTTGAGAAAATGTGTAAATGCAATGGACATATTAAAATTAAAGTCTAAACAAGTTTATAGTTACCTGTGCTTTTTGTGCAACATCAAGAACTAACTGAAACTTTTCAGACACAGTTAAGTCTTCCTTTGGAGGTTCCTGGAAGAAAATAAATAAATAAATATCCACAACATAAAAACAAGTTACTGACACTGCCAAATATTATCAAAGAATAACATTCCTACCACAGGTTCAGAAACTTCAGGCACAATACTCCACTGTATTCTCCATCCTCTATAGAAAAAAGAACAATAAATCTTGTTTTATATTCTAAAAAAACACATGTATGTATGTATGTATGTATATATACAAAATGTATGTTTAGTCTGTGGTAATATATAGTCTTGGCATTAATACATGTACTATACATGTGCAGAGATGACGACTGCCTTAGTGGACTTTTTTTTTTAGCAAATATGTTAACAAGAGTGCTGATCTTGTGGAAGCATATTCTTTCTTTACAAAATTTCAGTCAATATACAACAATACCTTAACACATTGAAATTTTACAATTTTTTATTTAACCCAGTTTCAATTACATACTAGTGTAAAAGGAAACTGTCTTACCTGGCAATGAGGTAGTTCAACGACAACCTCAGAATGGCTAAGAATAGAAACAAAGGAATAGCCCAGCCATGCCATGCTGCATTCATATAAATCTGTCAAAGAAGACAAAAACACAACACTTATTACATTGCTGTTCAAAGAAAGGGTATTATCGGATACAAAAACTATGAAAAACAACTTTAAGTTAAGCTGAAATTAAAAATATATATATACAGTCAAGCCCGAAATTATTCACATCCCTGGCAAATTCTGACTTAAAGTTACTTTTATTCAACCAGCAAGTTTTTTTGGGGGGAAATTACACAAATGTCTCCCAGAAGATAATAAGACGATGTACAAGATTCATCATTGTGGGAAAAAATGTTACTAATCTTTTATTTACATTTGAACAAAAAGTGGCATGTCCAAAATTATTCATACCCTTCTTAATAATCAATAGAAAAGCCTTTATTGGCCATTACAGCAATCAAACACTTCCTATAATTGCTGACCAGCATGTCTCCACTGGTAGTTTTGCCCATTCATCTTTAGCGATGAGCTCTGATTCTTTCAGGTTGGAAAGAGTTGCCATCACCCTGATCTTTAGCTCCCTCCACAGATTCTCAATCGGATTTTAGTCAGGACTCTGGCTGGGCCACTGCAAAACGTTAATGTTTTTGTCTGCTAACCATTTCTTCACCACTTTTGCTGTGTGTTTTGGGTTGTTGTCACGCTGAAATGTCCACTGGTGCCCAAGGCCAAGTTTCTCTGCAGACTGCCTGATGTTGTTGTTGAGAATTTTCATGTATTGCTCCTTTTTCATGGTGTTGTTTACTGTGATTATGTTCCCTGGTCCACCGGCTGAAAAACACCCCCAAAACATTAGGTTCCCACCACCATGTTTGACAGTGGGGATGGTGTTCTTTTCCTTTTTTTACGCCAAATGAAGGCTACTACATTGTGGCCAAATAATTAAAATTTTGTTTGATCTGACCATAAAACAGAAGACCAGAAGTCTTCTTCTTTGTCCAGATAAGCATTTGCAAAGGCCAAGCGGGCTTTTGTGTGCCTTATCTGGAGAAGTGTCCTCTTTGGTCTGTGTCCGTAGAACCCAGCGGTGTGCAGTGTTCTACTGTCTGCCTTGAGATGTTCCAACCAGCAGAGCCCAGATTCATCAGGATGGCCTTGGTGGTGATCCTTGGATTCTTTATTTACTTCTCTCACTATCCTCCTTGCCAGCACAGGTGTCACTTTTGGCTTCCGATCATGTCCTCTGAGATTTTTTCACAGTGCGGAACATCTTTTATTTTCTAATAATACTTTGCACTTTAGCAACTGGAACTTTAAAACATTTAGAAGCCCTTTCCTGACTTGTGAGCAGCCACAATGCGCAGCCGCAGGTCCTCAGTGAGCTCCTTTGTCTTAGCCATGACTGTCCACAAACCAACAGAAGAGAGCTTCTGTTTTTCACCTGTTGAGTTGATTAAAACAGCTGTTTCCAACGAATCAGGATAAGTAGGATGCTTTAAAACAGCTTGGACTATTTGAAATGGTATAGAACTTTGGATTTTCCCATAAACTGTGACAGTTTGGACACGCCACTTTTTGTTCAAATATAAAATAAAAGCTGAGAAATATTTTTTCCACAATAATGCCTTATTATCTTTTGGGAGAAGCCTGTGTCATTAAAAAAAATACAACTAATTTAAAGTGTTAATAGAACCTATAGCAGTATATAAATACTAGACTAAAACTGGTCCAAAGTTATTACAATTTAATAAGCAAATAAATAGATTTTGTAAATATAATTGTGAAATTTTGTGGTAAACAAATACAGGAGCAATTATGTGTCACTCTCCCATCTACAGTATAAATTACATAACTAACATATGTCTCTAAACACAACTCACAATGAAGGCAATCGCTGATGTATATACTGAGTGCCAGTTGGATAAGGCCGAAAGATTCCGTAAGAAATTTGTCACCGGTCTGGCACCCCGTTCTAGAAATAAATAAAAATAAAATGTTAAGTAAGTTAGGCTGAAACAATATTTGTGAATCTATGAAGTGTTTACTAATGTCTCAACATCATCAAAACCACAGAAACACTTTAATACAACAACAAAAAAGGGACTTACTAAGTCGTCGCATATTTTCTGTTAGTCTGAAACAAAGACAAAAACATTTTCAAGCAAAAGCACAAAAGCACAACTAAATTTTGATGCACAAGCTAAGAACAATTTGAGGTATAATTGATGCACAAACAGTGAGGTAAAAGTGACCTTGGCTTTAGATTTCTTTCACCAACCATAGCCTGTCTTGTATTTTTATAGCACAGTGACACTTAAACCGTGTAAATCAATGAAAACAGACAGTTGTGGCCAGAACACATTCAATACCTCTCTTCAGAGACAGATAGATGTACTTCATTGATCCCTAAGGGGACATTCAGGAGACATGGACTTAATAGCCTCATGTATAATTGAGGCAGTTACATGCATTGACTGGACATCAGACCCAGAACTCCTGCTTGGCACGTGTGAACTTGACCACAGACCGCAAAACCTCAAAGGTTCTCAATAGGGTTCAAAATAACTGCCTCAATGAAGTAAACCAAGTGAATTTTTACATTTAAGTCAGTGTAGCTTATATAACAACAGAAATAAAAATGAGCCTTTAAAGAGTCTGTTTAATATGTTGTGTACCTGAAAACACTGAAAATACATCAGTGGGTTTGTGGTCCATTATGTGTAATATCTATTGACTTACAGCCAGCTTTTTAGCAAACACCTTCAAATATATCTCAGGAAAATTCTGAGCAAAACCAGGCTATGGATTTAAGAAAAGTTTTGGGTATTGCTATCATAGGCATCTCTTATTTTGAAGGCTCTTTGTAAGTTTCTGGGTTGCTCATAATAAAATACCCTAAAAAACTTTTACAAGCATGCTGAACAGTCTTATTTTCAATTGCATCAAACAAATAGCACAAAATGAGTTAAGCTCTAACAATAATTACAGCATCTTTAATATAATATATAATATTTTTTGCAATAAGTTAATTAAATGAAGAATATATTTCCACATTAGCCATCAGAATAGGATATATATTTAGCTTCAGCCCAGAAGAAGGAGGCCAGCTCTTTAAAATTTTGCCAGATCTTTAAACTACAGTACTTTTCATGTGTAATTGACCTTAGACATGGAGAAATGTAAACATATTTGTGTAGTAATGTCTAAATGTGGCATGTTGAAGTCTAACCCTCTGAGAAATACATAATTTGATAGAACCCGAAGGGAACATATATATTAGGACCTATGCAATTTAAATTTCTGCTGAAAATAGAAGCTCCATGTTACAGTATGTCAGTTGATTTAAGTCCTGCCTCTTTTAAAGATCTCTTCTCTGCCACTAAACGTATTCTCACTAAAAGCAACCTGGCCACAGGGGGGCAGATGTTGACTAGACAGAAAAGGATCTCTGGGACGTGGTAAGGGAGTAGAGTATTGCAATTCCACATATTTCTTCACTGACCTTTTAGCACTTAGTGGCTCCTCAGCCTCAACCGTGTTCTCCTCAGGCTGGAAGCGAAAATCCTCGATATAGACTCCAAACCGATCATAGAGCCAGCTCTGCAGCCGCGAACACACTGTTTCCTTCTGCTGTTTGTCTGCAGAGACAGTTTAGGCATGTATTTCATTCAGAGCCCAAAACTAAATCTTCATTAATCTAAATCCTACAGTGGCCATACTGAGATAGAGAGAGGCCGAAAGAGAGAGAGGTTTGTGCTCTACATTCTAATTTTCTGCCTTAAAACAAAAGGGGTTGGTTTGGCCTAGATGGTCTACAAATTTAGACAAGTGCCTAAAATAACAGCTGAAAGCTTCCTGAAGCAGAGATTTCAGAGTCACTAACCTAAACCACAAACCAGCTAGAAAATTCTAAACCTCAATACAGGGTTAGAGCCCTCATCTGAATTCAAAATACTGACAGATAAATTGAAGGTGACAATTATGAAAAATTATGAAATCCTCACCCAGGACTGTTTTTTTTTTTCTTTTGCCTTCTGATTTTTTTTTTTTTCTGGTAGTACGCAAGTTTGGATACAGTAATTGGGATACTACATTTACCATAATATGTACAGTATCTTACAATTTTGTGTTATTTTTATTATAAAAAAGAGCAAAATAAATGGTAAGAATGCTCCTCTCAAACTGCTTTTCAAAAAAGATTTTCAAAATTCCACAAGTGACCCTGGACCACAAAAGCAGTAATAAACATCAGTTTTTTAAACATTGAGAATTATACATCATGAATAAATAAGCTTTCCATTGATATATGATTTGATAGGATAGGACAATATTTGGCTGAGATGAAACTATTTAAATATCTGGAATCTGAGGGTGCAAAAGAATCAAAAATGGCCTTTAAAGTTGTCCAAATGAAGTTCTTAGCAATACATTTTACTAATCAAAAAATAGGTTTTGATGTATTTATGGTAGGAAATGTACAAAATATCTTCATGGAACATGATCTTTACTTAATATCCTAATGATGTTTGGCATAAAAGAAAAATAGATAATTTTGATCCATACAATTCGTATTTTTGGCTATTGCTACAAATATGGAACTTAACTTGCTTTTATTTTTAAGCATATTACAGAAAGACTTTGTTCGCTTTTTATTTAAATAATTTCAAATAAAAAGCGAACAAAGTCTTTCTTTAATATGCTTAATTTACAGCACACACATTGGGAAACAATTTTTGTTTATACTTTTGAGAATAAACTAATATTAAAAAAGTTAATAATAGCAGTTTCTGCCTTAAAATGTACTATTGAGCATATATCTTAAAATTGTGAGATGTAGAAGTATAGTCATCTTAAAAATAAATAAATGTGTTACTTCTGAGGTCACAACATTGAGGGCTGTATTACCTGTGCCATTAGCTGCAGGTGGCTGCTGTTTCCGTGGAGGCTGAGGTGGAGAGTCTTCACACCTTGGATCAGGAAGCACAAACTACATTAACTTTCAATTCAATTCAAACTTTTTCTCAGACCAAACTCTACATGTCTGAGCCATTTCTTAACCAGCTGGAATCAAGCTTATTTGTGGTTCAATGATGTCATGTTCACCTTGGTGTCTTTGAACTAACCATGGGTGCAGTTCAACTATGGACATACACTTTTTTGTGGCCAGTGTTAATAACAAAACTTAAACTATTAAAAATAGTCTTTAGTCTAAGCTAAAGCAACATAAAACTGTTTAAGTTAAATCAACACATTGATCTTCTACACATATTTACAGGTTAATGATCAGAAACTTCTATTTAACACATTTTAGTATACTCCTGTGCAAGCCTAAAAATGTCCTGTCCATCCAATCTGAATCAATTAGATGCTGAAATGTCATCAGTGGAAAGAACACCTCGCACTGACATATTACTGTGCACGACTCTCTACGTATAGACATTGACTTCCTGTTGAGGGGTCATAGGGGGTGGGATGTAGTGGCTATTTTTATAGCTCAGCGTGTGGCATAGGCCGCCCACTGCGGTCAGTCCTACTGTGACAGCCAGACAGAGTAAAGGACCGGGTCACTGAACACTGCTAACACTCATCAATTTATCACAGACTATAGAAGGAAACTATTAAATAACCTAATGCTACAGTAAAAGTTTTCTACGAAACAAAAAGTTAAAGGATAACTATTGCCAACAATGCAACCTGGGCTGTTTTTTTTTTACTGTAAACAAGACAAACTTATATATAAAAGCATATATACGACAAACGAGCCGTTTTTGAGATTGACCGTGATTTCGTTTTGTGGTCAATGGCTGGTGAATGGGAATACTAGGGGCATAACTTTGAGTGCATCAAAATCGATATTTTTACAACACTAAGAAGGCTCGACACACCATGAAACTTTGCTCGAAGTATCACATGGGTCTCTACACATGAACTCGAGCATTGAGAACATTGTTTGTGTACACAGAGTTTACTAAAAAGAAAGTTTTTGAACAACTCACTTGCACTGTTTGAGTTTCTGCTCACGGCCGTCTTGCCAGTCAAGAGGTGTCGATCTCCGAATGGTCGATCTCCGAACGGGAGTGACGTCACAGGCGCGGTGACGTCAGCGACCAGGAAGTATAAAGCACGTGCGTTTGAAGCCGGCGGCAGCTTTTGTCATTCAGCGAGAGCGCTCTGTGGGTCTGGCCCCGCTTCCGCCGAGGCGGAGCGGCGGCTGCACTCGTGGGGCTCGCAGCTTGATCTGCTGAAGGGTATGGAGACGGGTGAACCCCTATCTCCTCCCTCACTCAGCAGATCGAGCGATCTCCTCTTGGATGTGGAAGCCCGCACTGCGGTTACTTCCCCCCAAGAGGAGATTTCAGGGCTTCTTCTATCTTCCTCCGAGGAGGTTGATGTGGAGAGCCCTGAACCACCACAACCGCCTCACTATGAGGAGCTCATTGAGGTGCTGACTGGTGCAGTGGCCAAGCTGAACATCGCTTGGCCCGCAGAACAACACACACATGAGCCGCAGCGAAGCCGTCTAGATGAACGCTTCCTGTGGACAAAGTCAGCACCTCCTAAACGGAGCCTTCCCTTCTTCCCCGATCTACACAAAGAAATATCCAGATCGTGGGAGAAGCCATACTCCTTCCGCCTCTTTAATCCCGCTGAGAACTATGGGAATGTGGCGGGTGCGGAGGAGTATGGGTATAAGGCGATGCCACGGGTTGAACAGACGCTGGCTAGCTATCTGTCCCCCGGCTCGGCATCGTTCTTGAAGGCTCCGTCCTTGCCCACCAAGCCACTTAAAGTGACATCGAGCTTGATGGGCAAGGCGTACACGGCAGCAGGTCAGGCTGGGGCTTGCCTTCACACCATGGCAGTCCTACAAGCCTACCAAGCCGACCTGGAAACTACTGCCAAATATTTCTACATGGGTCCTGCGCACTGTAGAGAAAGGTTATTGTATTCAATTCGGCGCCAAGCCGCCACCTTTCAGCGGGGTATTTCCAACTCTGGTGAACCCCGAGCAGGGTCTGGTAATGGAACAGGAAGTAGAAACTCTCCTGAGGAAGGAGGCCATCGAGGTGGTCCCTCCACAGTACAGAGAGTCCGGATTCTACAGCCGGTACTTCATTGTTCCCAAGAAGGATGGAGGGCTTCGGCCCATTTTAGATCTCAGGCAATTGAACCGCTCAGTCAAAAAACTGAAGTTCAAAATGCTGACTGTCAAACAGGTCGTGTCTCAGATCAAGTCCGAGGACTGGTTTGTCACGACAGATCTAAAAGACGCATACTTTCACGTCTCCATCCTTCCACAACACAGGAAGTTTCTTAGGTTCGCTTTCAGGGGCAAAGCTTACCAATACAGAGTGCTTCCTTTCGGCCTATCTCTCTCACCCCGAACTTTTACAAAGTGTGTGGATGCTGCTCTGGCTCCTCTGCGACTCCAGGGCATCCGCATACTAAACTATATAGACGACTGGCTGATCCTGGCCAGTTCGGAACAGTTAGCGGTTCAACATCGAGGTGTTGTTCTCGCTCACATGAAAGAGTTGGGGTTGAGACTCAACGCCAAGAAAAGTGTGCTCTCTCCACTACAGAAGACCACTTATCTAGGTGTAATCTGGGATTCGACCACGATGCAGGCACGAATGTCACCTGCTCGGATCGAGTCGATCCTTACTGCAGTAAATGCAGTCAAGCTAGGCCTGTCACTCACTGTCAAACAGTTCCAAGTACTGTTAGGTCTTATGGCAGCAGCATCCAACGTGATACCTTTTGGTCTGCTGTACATGAGACGACTGCAGTGGTGGCTCAAAACCAGGGGGTTCTCCCCGAGGGGAAACCCATTCCGCAAGATCAAGGTCACGCGGCGTTGCCTACGTGCCTTGGCCATGTGGAAGAAACCCTGGTTCCTCTCTCAGGGTAAGGTTCTGGGGGCTCCTTGTTGCCGCGTCACGCTAGCGACAGATGCATCCCTTACTGGATGGGGAGCTGTCATGAGTGGCCGCTCAGCCCAAGGCCTGTGGAGCGATCACCATCTCTCCTGGCATATAAACCGCCTAGAGATGCTGGCCGTATTCCAGACCTTGAAGAGTTTCCTTCCAGACCTGAGAAACCGTCACGTGCTGGTCCGTACAGACAGCACTGCGGTGGTGTGTTATATAAATCACCAAGGAGGTCTCCGCTCACGCCCCTTATACAAGCTGGCGTACCGGATCCTCCTGTGGTCGCAAGGAAAACTTCTCTCCCTGAGAGCAGTCCATATTCCTGGACATCTGAATGTGGGAGCAGACGTCCTGTCGAGGCAGGGGCCAAGGCCCGGGGAATGCATGCTTCACCCTCAAGTAGTGAAGCAGATTTGGAGAGTGTTTGGCCAGGCTCAGGTGGACATTTGCGACTCAAGAGACATCACAATGTCCCCTCTGGTACTCTCTAGTTCCTCCAGCTCCTCTCGGACTGGATGCCATGGTACAGACGTGGCCGAGGCTTCGTCTGTATGCTTTTCCCCCGATCGCTCTGCTCCCAGGAGTTCTGGAAAGGGTACACCGGCATCAAGTGCGGCTGTTGCTAGTAGCCCCGTACTGGCCGGCCCGAGTATGGTTCTCGGACCTAATCTCCCTCCTCGACGGATCTCCATGGGAGATCCCCGTCAGGAGGGACCTCCTCTCGCAGGCTGGGGGCGCGATATGCCACCCCCACCCGGAGAGGTGGAAGTTATGGGTATGGCCCCTGAGGGGGCGCAACTCATAGAAGCTGGTCTCTCAACCGAGGTTGTTGAGACTCTTGTCCAATCCAGAGCTCCCTCTACGAGGAAACTGTATGGCCTTAAGTGGAACCTGTTTGTTTTATGGTGTCAAGAACACAATTTAGACCCAGTTAACTGCCCGATTGGTACAGTACTGGAGTTCCTACAAACTCGTCTTACCGCGGGGCTGGCTCACTCCACTTTGAAGGTGTACGTGGCGGCCATATCTGCCTTCCACGCCCTTCACGGTGGCCTTTCAGTGGGCAGAGACCCCCTGGTCATTCGTTTCCTCCGCGGTGCACTCAGGCTGAGGCCTCGAGTGAAACCGAGGGTCCCTACGTGGGACCTGGCAGTGGTGCTGGAAGCCCTGTGTAAGCCTCCATTTGAGCCCATAGAGGAGATCTCAGATCGCATGCTTACCATAAAGGCAGCGCTGCTGCTAGCACTCACCTCTCTAAAGAGAGTTGGGGACCTGCAGGCCCTTTCGGTGGCCCCCTCTCATATTGAGTTTGCTCCCGGTATGGCCAAAGCATTTCTCTACCCGAGAGTTGGGTACGTTCCCAAGGTCCCGTCCCTAGCACCTCAGCCTATCACGCTACAGGCGTTTTATCCTCCTCCATTCATGGAGGCCGACCATAGGAAGTATAATTGTATGTGTCCAGTTAGAGGGCTGGACGCATACGTCCACAGAGCTGCCGTGTGGCGTAAGACAGAGCAATTGTTTGTCTGTTTCGGCCCCCCAAAAAGGGGGCATCCGGCTTCTAAGCCTACTATCAGCAGATGGATCGTAGATGCCATTTCTACTGCTTATGAGTCCTCTGGTCTCCCATCTCCACTGGGAGTCAAGGCTCACTCTACCCGAGGCTTGTCTGCCTCTAAAGCTCTCATGGCAGGTGTCCCAATCCAGGACATCTGCAGTGCTGCGGGTTGGTCCTCGCCCCTGACGTTACGAACTCGACCTTCGAGCCACTCCAGGCTCCTTTGTCCTCTCCGAGGAGGGCCGAGGAGTGTTTCTCCCCCTGCGAGTGGTCAAACATGACAAGCAGCGGTAGAGAACTGCATCCTCGTGTGCCTGAGGGCCGAGGATCATACAGCCCTCTTTCCGTGGAATACTAGACAATGGCTTATTCCCCTCGTGTCCTGGCAGGATTCCCAGGCCGAGTTTATTCAGTCCCTCTTGTTCTGGCGGAACCCCAGACAAAGGACTAAGACTCCTCGTGTGCCCGAGGGCCGAGGAGTACCTCTCGCGCTGGCTGGCGACCAGGCAGAGGTCCACTACTGTCCTCGTGTGCCCGAGGGCCGAGGATCATACAGCCCTCTTGTCCGTGGAATACTAGACAATGGCTTATTCCCCCCGTGTCCTGGCAGGAATACCAGACCGAGTTCTTGAGTCTCACTTGTTCTGGTGGAACCCCAGAGAAAGGACTACCTTCTCCTCGTGAGCCTGAGGGCCGAGGAGCACTCTTGGAGGTCGAGTGCACTGTCCTCGTGTGCCTGAGGGCCGAGGACCACATACACCCTCTTGTCCGTGGAACACTAGACAATGGTTATTTCGGTCCCTCTTGTTCTGGCTACTCCCAGACAAAGGACTGAGACTCCTCGTGCGCCTGAGGGCCGAGGAGTACCTCTTGCTCTGGCTGGCGACCAGACAGGGGTCTACTACCTTCCTCGTGTGCCCGAGGGCCGAGGATCATACTGCCCTCTTGTCCGTGGAATACTAGACAATGGCTCTTCCCGTGCTCTGGCAAGGACCACCAGACACAACTTTCTTCCGTCCTGTTTCTAGCAGACACTGCGCAGGGCGTGGAAATTATGGGGACGTTGACATCTCGTTCCCCATAGCGTTTCTGATGCGGCTCGAGTTCCCGGAAGGGAACGTCTCGGGTTACGTATGTAACCTTAGTTCCCTGAGGGAACGAGACGCCGCGTCACGGACCATAATTCCCGCACCCTGCGGCGCTCGCTTCATTCCTAAAGAGCTGCCGCCGGCTTCAAACGCACGTGCTTTATACTTCCTGGTCGCTGACGTCACCGCGCCTGTGACGTCACTCCCGTCGTCTATTGGTTGTTAGACATGACTCAGAGTGCTGCCCGCCAATGGCGTTCCCCATAGCATTTCTGACGCGGCGTCTCGTTCCCTCAGGGAACTAAGGTTACATACGTAACCCGAGACGTTTTACATGAAAATACTATTTCAGTATTTCTACTTTAAACTTCAATTTAATTTGATGTGTTAGTTTGTGAAATTTACTAGCACTTTCTGAGTAAAAATTGTTTCAAAGTATGTCCTACACTTAGTTTTTTTTTTTTTTAATTACAGTGATGTTTGGACTCACAAGCCTTAAGGGATAGTTCACCCAAAAATAAAAATTTGATGTTTATCTGCTTACCCCTAGGGCATCCAAGATGTAGGTGACTTTGTTTCTTCAGTATAACACAAATCAAGATTTTTAACTCAAACCGTTGCAGTCTGTTAGTCATATAATAGCAGTCAATGGGCACCAAATCACAAAAAAAAGTTCCTTGCACAAACGTTAATCTGTCATGTGCTGGCTGTTGTGAACTTGCTCAATACAGTTGAACAGTTGCAGTGGATCAGAGGTAAATAATGATATAAATACTGTTTCATTTCTTGCACAGACCAATCATTTTGTGTCTTAAGACCTCAATGTATCGTCACAAGCCGCAGGTTTTAATTTGATTTTGTCTGTGTATGTTTTTTTTTACTCTCAAAGATTTGATGCCCTTTGACTGACATTACATGTCCGACAGACTGCAACGGTTTGAGTTAAAAAATCTTCTTTTGTGTTCTACTGAAGAAACAAAGTCACCGGTACTAAACTATATATTATTTTGTCTACGTAATGTAAACTAATCTGTACAGATTACAAAAATTCTAATGTTGAACGATAACTGATATGGTATTAGTATACTGTGCTTCCCTAATACAAATAAGCTGATAATTCAATAATAACTAGTTTGATACACATTGTTAGTCTTTTTAAATTCAATTTAATTTATAAAAAGATGTTTTTAATAAATCAGGTTACAATAACTATGTGTACAATAAAATGTTACCATTAACCAAACTAAGATGGAACTAATTCCAGATAAGAAGCAGTTCTCTATTCCCAATCCCCAGAACTTAGTGTTTGCATAAAGTGTTGCATATTTGTGGCCTAAGGCTCCTGTGCTGCTCATCCATTATTTGACACTTTATGTCAACTCTGTTAAGCTTATTTGTGTTGGTGTGTCTATATTTGAGTTGGTTTTTCACCTGGTCTTCAGCACGTCACTCATCTTCTGTTCCAGTTCAAGTCTTCTGCTGCGTTCTCTCTCCAACTCCTGTTTAATGGTCTCCACATTGGTTTCTTCTCGTAGCTTCCGCAGTTCCTCCTCTGAAAGAAAAAGAAATGCCACAAATTGCCACAATTTAATGAACCATCTATAAGGAAAACATTACACAAAATATTCAGTGTTAAATATTAACCACAGTAATACCATGGTATACTTTTCTAAATGTACCATGGAAATAGCTTAGTGACTTGTATTTAATTTTATTTGTGTTCTTGTATTTAATTTCTTTGTGTTCCTTGTGATTTTTATTTGTTGATATGGTAATCATTTAGTATCACATTATATATCACCACCTAATAGCCAACGAGTTATACAGTACAGTAAAGAAAGATAGATAGAAAGAAAGAAATAATTTTAATGAAGAAACATCACTTTAAAAACAGTTAATTGTACAGTACCTTACCATAAATTAATGTAAATTGTTATTAAATGTTTTAGAAGTAAAAAATATATATTTATGTGTAACTAAAAAGATAATACATGCATAAATATTTTCAAATATTTTAGAAATAAGTATGAATCTGACATACATACATACATACATACATACATACATACATACATAAATAAATACAAATTGTATAAACCAAATTTGCCCACTTACCCTGGAAGCCAATCGCCTACAAAGTGCAACTTTCATGTCTCTATCACTTTACACTTTCTTTTCGTATATATCACGTGATAAAAGGCTCAAATCAATATTTAATGCCTATTCATTTCTTTTGATAGTTATTAAGTAGCTTTGTTATGAACAGGATTATTCACACTATTATTCACAGCCATTATCACAAAATACTCCTTCTGGGTGATCCAAGATGTTTCAGCTTCACATCTGGGTCAATTTGAGATTGCTTTTCTCAATATCTCTTCCACGCATCTGTTTGGAAAGTTTCAGTAGTCTAATGTGCCGCTGTGAGCCTGCAGCTATGTATTCAACATGGTCTTTGTTCCCAGATAAGCGTTATAAATATTTGAGTGCTAATATGAGCTTCTCTCATGCAGAGCACCATAAAGGAGAGAATAAGGTCTGAATGACCATCAGTGCTCTATAAAACTCTAGTACTCTTGTTCAGAGTGATGGCCATTACTGGAAGTGCTTCTGTCTGACACATGGGTTTCAGATGAGATGAATGCTGTCAATGTACATCACTAAGCAGTCAGTCAATTAATCTATAGCAGTGTTTCTATTAATAGCTTTTAGATTTTGCCTATTTATTCATCCTAACTAGAGTAAAATGGCCAGGGATCCTAAGAGAGCACCCTGCCCTTGTTAGTGGTGTTAGATAAGGTAAGCATCACTATTACTACTGAGCTATAGCAAACTTAGTGTTGAACTTTGGCAAGTAATGTTTTTATTCTGCATATGCAAATGATATCTCAGATCACATGGCTTATAGAGGAGATGTGTCTTACTGCATAGCAATATGCTGACAACTGCCCAGAACTCATAGATAAGTATTATATAGAATGCCTATTAGCGGCTTTCTCTATGGACCGGTACAAAGCCAATTGAAAAAGGCAAGCCTGCAGCCTTTAGCAAAAAAGGTTAATGGCTAATGCTAGAAAAACAGAAAAGATACTTTTGGAAAAGAGACCAGAGGCTGTTTTTTGTAATGGATATCAATGGAGGAGAGGCCCCACTACGCTGTGTATCAGCTTATAATTTATTGAATCGACAACCTATCGGCTAATCTTCAACATGTTTGACACTAAACAATACTTTTGGGTTGAACTATTTTTAGAGTTTACACAGAAGAAATGCAGTTTTATAAGAGAAGTCACTGACTTTTTTGCGACAGGTGGGATTCAACTTATGGCACTTCCCATTCATTCCCATCCGTAAACAACGACTGAATGTTGCACAAATCTGACTGACTGAAATTCTGACATCAAGGCTGTAATGTGATTGGTTTTTAAGGCACACATGATCCAAGTTGATTGTTATGCCAATACTTAGTAATACAGACCCTCTTATCTCCCTATAGTAAGACAATCTCAGGCTGCTATACATAGGCCACCCGCTATATTGGAATGTCAAAGCTGGTCAGTGAACAAAATACAAGACAAAACCGTTAGCTAACATCACATTTAGTTTAAAAAGCTGTAATATTGAGTCAATACATATTCAAAACACAAACCAACACATTCTTAACAGTGAAAATTTCTCCAGTTTCTTCAGGAATTTTAATTTATATGTTTTTACAACCAGATGCTGTGTAATGTTGTTGCCTTTTGCAACTCATTGATTTTTATTGTGAGTACAATATATTGACCATTCCAAGATGACGGATATGTCGACGTCTCTGGAGTGGTTGAATGTAGCATCTACCTACCCTGGTGAAAAAAACACCATTAGGTAGTTTTGAATGCTGGGATGCTGGTTAGGTATGTTTTGATGGTGGTTTAAGCTGGTTTATGCTGGTCCTTAGCTGGTCATGTGCTGCTCAAGGACCAGCATAAACCAGCAAAAGGACCAGCATAAACCAGCTAATGACCAGCATAAACCAGCTAAGGACCAGCTTAAACCAGCATCAAAACATACCTAACCAGCATCCCAGCATCAAAACTACCTAACCAGCATATGCAGTTTTTTTTTTCACCACGGTATACATATACACACACATGTAGCATGTTGCAGTGTGGTAAGGTGTTCTGGGTAGTTGTTAGCATCTCTTATGCTCTTATGCAGTTGCTAAGGAGTTCTGAGCATATATATATATATATATATATATATATATTAGGGGTGGGCATAGATTATTATTTTTAATCTAGATTAATCTAGATTAAATCTTGGAATTAATCTAGATTAATCTAGATTAAAATGGCTAATTTGAATTCTGATGAAGGCAATCAGAATATGCGTGCTACCCAAATAATGACTAAAAGTAAGTCTTTGAGAACGGGCCAGGTGGCGCATTAGATCAGGCGCTCATCTCCTGTTTCCAAAATGCATCACAAACTGCTTGACAATTGCATTTACAACATAAGTACTTATACAAACTTGTGTAACCAAGTACTTCTGCGCAAAAGGCTGCACGACGTGCGCGTTGCCGTTAAATACACAGACGCGCACGGGAAAGAATAGCCTATCTGCGTGCATAGTCTTTGATTAAACTGCGTTGCTTTTAGAAGCGTCAATTCAGTTGTTGCATATAGTTTAATGTCTTTATTTCGGGATTATCAAAGTAAATTATAACTCAAATTTGAGATTTTACTGGGGCACAGCAGATTTTCACTGGGACGCGTGCCCCAGTAAAAAGGGTCTAAGAACGCACCTGCCCTGAAGCGGCTTCATAACTGCATCCATGTTTGCAGACTTTGCACGTCTCATTTGATGTGGTAATTTCACAGAAGTTGAAGACTCGTTCTCGCCCCCTACAGTGCAATTCGACTAGGTATACATCATCTGCGCTAAAATATCAAAGTGAAAGTCATCATATCTTGCGTAGTTTAGACCCAGCTCCCAACCCAACTTTGAGAATAGATTAACGGCGATATTTTTTTTAACGCCCGATAAGAGTCTCACGTTAACGCAGCACGTTAACGCCGATAACGGCCCACCACTAATATATATATATATATATATATATATATATATATAGTGAGGTCAATAAGTATTTGATCACCCTGTGATTTTGCAAGTTCTCTCACTTAGAAATCATGGAGGGGTCTAGAATTTTCAGCATAGGTGCATTTCCACTGTGAGAGACAGAATCTAAAAATAAAATCCGGAAATCACATTGTATGATTTTTTAACATAATAAGTATTTGATCACTTGAGTCAAAAAAAATGTAATATTTGGTACAGAAGCCTTTGTTAACAATTACAAATTGTTATATCTCAATCAGCTCCCTTCTTCAGTAGTCAGGGCACTGATCAGGGTCTGGTCATTTTAAAGGCCGTCTCAATCGTGAAATCCTACCAGTGCACTGGACATTAATTCCCTGAAAAATCCCACAATGCATCATAAAAACTAAGGTGCTTCGATGTTCACTATGCTCCCTTACTGATAATTACATCACATTTATGAAGCACAAAACATAAATCACACAAGCCAACTTGATAAATATAATGACATGGATTACACTGTTTTTAGTATATTTCAGCATAAACACACATTTATTAGACAGTAGTGAACACAGCTAGTTAACATCTATAATTAAAATTCGGCTGAAATGTTGTAAAAACATGTTACAGATCAATGTGTTTAAAGAGAATAAAAAATGTCAAAGAGAGATTGGTCCTGCCTGTTGTTGATTAATTCCAGTGGTGACGTTCTACAATGATGTCCATTGACGCTGTACGTAGTCACACCGCCAGCAATTGAGTAATCTCTGTTCCAATATGCAGTGAGCCAAGGTACTTAGCAGTCACTGGATTCATGTACGTGATATACTGGTTCATGAGCTCTGGAGCTATAGGGAGCTGATTGAGACGCACCCTTACAACATATTAGCAATCACAATGTCTTGGCAACCACTCAAAACACCCTAGTAACTGCATAGAATGGGCCAACAACCACTGACAACATCTTAGCAACATTCACATTACAACACTCTGAAAACCTCCCACAACACCCTAGCATTGTTGCAGTCAAAAACTGAGTCATAACAATGAAATTGTTCATGCCAAAAATTCTAACTGAGTTCTCCTGCCAAAGGATTATTCAGAGCGTTTTTAATCTTGCTGATGGCCAAATTACACAATGTGTCTAATCAACTGCAACTAACGTCTTTGGATCTGTCTCCATCATCACAGACAGGCCACACCGAGAACAGACTGATTATGATACAACAGCAGTCAATAAATCTGCTCCAGAATCAACATTCTGTCTGCAATTCTCATTGATTTCCATGCCACAAAAACAACCGGCCTGTTCAGACAGCAAGATCATATATTTCGGCTCTTTGTTTTCTTACTCGGCTGAATCATTTGTTTGTCTGTCATGCAGTCTGTTATGAACTCCAGTAGGCTATATGTTAAATGAAGTGCTGAAATTATGTGTTGGAAAGACATGTTAGTCATATCACAACATCGCTGGAAATGTCCTTGATAACTGAACCTTGGGAAAACAAATTGTACAATATAGAAATATACATTTACACCCAGCTTAAGCTGAAGTGCAAGGGCATGACTAGAACAAAGTCTGGCTATTAGGCTATATAGCCAGACTATAAGCAAAAGATGGCATTTTTATTGCATCAGTAATGTATTTAAAGGTGCATTATGCAGAATTTTCCAAAATACTTATTTAATTCCTTTTAATCATAATTTAAGATGACACACTAGAAGTGTGTTGGAGCATGTCTACAGTACAGAGACACTGCTCTGTGCCTGTATTTTCTTCTTGTTTTGCTGTGCTCGGGACGATTCTTTTGACTGCAAACTTTGGCCAGTGGGTTTGTAGCCCTTAGCAAATAACAACACATGGCACAAAGACAGGTCTTGTCTGTGTTTGAATCTAAAGAAGCTCTGCTAAGTTTTTCTGCCTCCTGTCTCTTGCTATTGGCTTTTTGGCTAATACTGTATCTGACAGAACTTGACAGATTGCTTGGAATTGTAATTGTTTTATAATGACTCACAAAATGTATGTAATACATTACATAATATATTAAGATATAAAACAATTAATTTAATTTGTAATAATATTTCATAACATTCCTTGTATTTTGATCAAATAAATGCAACTTTGGTGAGGATAAGATACTTTCAAAAACATTTAAAAATCTTACTGGCTACAAACTTATTAACAGTAGTGAACACCGATCAGGCATAACATTATGACCACCTTCCTAATATTGTGTTGGTCCTGCTTTTGCTGCCAAAACAGCCCTGACCTGTTGAGACATGGTCTCCACGAGACTCCTGAAGGTGTGCTGTGGTGTCTGGCACCAAGATGTTAGCAGTTGATTCTTTAAGTTCTGTAAGTTGCGAGGTGAGGCCTCCATGGTTCAGACTAGTTTTTTCAGCACATTCCACAGATGCTCGATTGGATTGAGATCTAGGAAATTTGGAGGCCAAGTCAACACCTCAAGTCAAGTCAAGTCACCTTTATTTATATAGCACTTTTAACAATACAGATTGTGTCAAAGCAACTTCACAGTATTTAAACAGGACACTAGTGTGTAAGTAACACATTTTTGTAAACAATCAATTTTCAGTTGAAGGCAGTTCATCAATTAATTCAGTGATATCATCATCCAGTTCAGTTCAAATAGTATACAATATAGCTGGAAAGTGTCCCCAACTAACCAAGCCAGAGGCGACAGCGGCAAGGAACCAAAACTCCATAGGTGACAGAAATGGAGAAAAACCCTTGGGAGAAACCAGGCCTCAAACTCGTTGTTGTGCTCCTCAACCCATTCCTGGACCATTTTTGCTTTGTGGCAAGGCACATTATCCTGCTGAATGAGGCCACAGCCATCAGGGAATACATGGTCTGCAACAATGCTTAGGTGGGTGTTACATGTCAAAGTAACATCCAGATAGATGGCAGGATGCAAGGTTTCCCAGCAGAACATTGGCAAAAGCATCACACTGCCTCCTCCTTCTTCCCATAGTGCATCCTGTTGTCATGTGTTCCCCAGGTTAACTTGGAGGCCAAGTCAACACCTCAAATTCGTTGTTGTGCTCCTCAAACCACTCCTGAACCATTTGTCCTTTGTGACAGGGCACATTATCCTGCTGAAAAAGGCCACAGCCACCGTTTTCATGAGAGGGTGTACATGGTCTGCAACAATGCTTCAGTAGTTTATACATGTCAAAGTAACATCCTCATGGATGGCAGGACCCAAGGTTTCCCAGCAGAACATTGCCCAAAGCATCACACTGCCTCCTCCTTCTTCCCATAGTGCATCCTGTTGTCATGTGTTCCCCAGGTAAGTGACGCACACGTACCCGGCCTTCCACGTGATGTAAAAGTGGCACCAAGATGTTACTAGCAGATCCTTTAAGTCCTGTAAGTTGTGAGCTGGGGCCTCTATGGTTTGGACTTGTTTGATTAGCACATCCCATAGATGCTTGGATGGAGATCTGGGGAATTTGGAGGCCAAGTCAACACCTCAAACTCGTTGTTGTGCACCTCAAACTATTCCTGAATGATTTTTGCTTTGTGTCAAGGCGCATTATGCTACTGAAAGAAGCCACATCCACCATTTCTATGAGAGGGTGTACATGGTCTGCAACAATGCTTAGGTAGGTGGTACATGTCAAAGTAACATCCACATGGATGGCAGGACCAAAGGTTTCCAGCAGAACATTGCCCAAAGCATCACACTGCCTCCTCCCTCTTCCCATAGTGCATCCTGTTGCCATGTGTTCTCCAGGTAAGTGACACACACGTACCCAGCCATCCATGTGATGTAAAAGAAAACGTGATTCATCAGACCAGGCCACCTTCTTCCATTGCTCCGGGGCCCAGTTCTGATGCTCACGTACCCACTGTTGACTCTTTCGGCAGTGGACAGGGGTCAGCATGGGCACCCTGACTGGACTGCAGCTCTGCCGCCCCATGTGGAACAAACTGCAATGAACTGTGCATTCTGACACCTTTTCCTGAAAACCAGCATTAACTTCTTGAGTAATTTGAGATACAGTAGCTTGTCTGTTGGATCGGACCACAGGGGCCAGGCTTCACTCCCCACATGCTCAATGAGGCTTGGCCACTATGACCCTGTCGCTGATTTACCACTGTTCCTTCTTTGGACCTCTTTTGATAGATACTCTCCACTGCAGACCGGGCACTCCCCACAAGACCAGAAGTTTTGGAGATGCTCTGACCCAGTTGTCTAGCCATCACAATTTGCCCATTGTCAAACTCACACAAATCTTTACGCCTGCCCATTTTCCTGCTTCTAACACATCAACTTTGAGGACAAAATGTTCACTTGCTGCCTAAAACAGTACATCCCATCCACTAACAGGTGACATGATGAAGAGATTAGTGAGATGTTATCAGTGTTATTCACTTCACCTGTCAGTGGTCATAATGTTATGGCTGATCGGTGTATGTAAATATTTAAAAGTTTGTTGTTAATGTAATTATCATGTTCCCAAATATTTACCCCAATATTGGTTATTTCATGGGATCATTTAAAAAAATTCCCTTTACATTTACTCACCCTCATGCCAACAAAGAGTTTTAGACAAGTAGTCCATCAGTGAACCCTCTTATTAACAATGAACCTGTCAAATGTACCAGCCTATTGTGCATAACAGGATGTTTAGTACAACATTTAACAGCGATAATAGTGGGGTCACAGCATATCCTTGTCTAACATGGACCAAAATGTTGGCAGATAGTCACACCCCTCCTTAAGTGTTCACAAAACTAGTGAGCTGCCTCGCTGTATACAGTTTACATAATCACTTAGCAGCTACTGTAGCCAGCATCCTACAACAAAATCAAAATGTAGAATTGATATGGTCTTCAACAGCAGCCTTTAACTTGTTTTAACAATACAGAAAGGCCTTTAGTTACTTATTGTTTAATTTACCACAGAGTATAAATTAGCAACAGTTTCTTGTAATAGAAACATTAAGCAATATGAAGCCAGTGGTAAGAATTCTAGGAACGTAATGAAATATATTTCCCACTCTGTTTCTTTTTAGTTCTCCCTCTCCCTTCACTCTTTTTCTCTTTTCGTAATAATAGCCCTTCGCAGTATGCCTCACGATCTCTCTCCATGTCAGTGAATTCACATCACCCCCGCAGACAGACAGGAGTCGCCGTCAGGCATCAATAACAGAAGTGGAGCGATCTACTGAAGTGCTGATAGTTTTCCATCCTGCACAACAGAGCCATTTCAGAATGACCACACAAACACTAGACAGATAAAGAGACATGAGTCATTCTGTCTGATGTATTTTATGAGCACACGTTGCATTTTAGTCACAGGAGATTAAACATTTATTCTGTTGTTATACATTATGGATAAGTTGAAAATTGACAGAGTATATACTTTTTTCATTTACGTATGTTTACAACACCCCTTACAAAAAAGGCTGTAACTGTACCGTGGTACAAGAAGAATTTCATTGTAATAACTTAAAGGATTAGTTCATTGAAAAATGTGTCATCATTTATTCACTCTCACGATGTTCCAAACCCATTAGACTTTCGTTCATCATTAGAACACAAATGAAGACATTTTCCATAAAACCTGAGAGACTTGTGACTTCAAGCTCCAAAACCAGACATGCAGTGAAGATGAACACGAAGCAAAGCTATTTAGAGAATTAATTAATCATTTTTGTTTTGTTTTCACACCCAAACTCTGGAGTCACAAGGTTTGTTTTTACAATGCTTTTATAATATTTTGGAGGCTTTATCACCTTAATGTTTGACAGAAATCTCTCAGGCTTTATTAAAAATACCTTTGTGTCCAAAGAACATCTAAAGACTTATGAGTTTACATTAAGATGAGTGAATGGTGACAAAATTTAAAATTTTAAGTTAACTATGCACTGGGGGCAGTCATGGCCTAATGGTGAGAGATTCGGGCTTGTAACCCAAAGGTTGCCGGTTCGATTCCCACGCCGGCAGGAATAGAAGGTGGGGATTGTGAATGAACAGCGCTCTTTCCCCCTTCAATATCTGACTGAGGTGCCCTTGAGCAAAGCACCAAACCCCTGGCTCCCTGGGTGCTGGAGCAATAGCTGCCCACTGTAAACCCCTCCCTACCATAAGCCTACTCTTCTCTGATTTGTCAGCTGGCCAAGCCTGTTATGATTGGGACTGAGAGGAGTACTTGAGAAAGTTAGTTAGCTACCATCTGTGTTGCCACGTCTGTGGTTGTTTTTGATGTTCACGGGTTGAAGCAACGCCAATAACATTATATTTAGCCCCTGGAATGCAAATTTAGCAGGGAAACCTCGAAAAAAAAAATTGGGAACCACCCTGGGCTAGTTTTAACTATTAATTGGGTGGGTTTTCTTGTAAAAAAAAACCTGGCAACCTTGATGCGCCTTTATATAAAAGAATGATAGAGTGCTCCAGTACATTTTAAAATAATGACATAAAAACATTTCATTTAACACTTCAAGTGATTCATGCCCATAGCTAAAGTTTAGCTGCTAAACTGTAAACACATAAAACAATGCCGAGTGCTACCGTGATTCACTGATGAAACAACACAGTTTGTAAACCAAAATAAGTCTTTGTTACATTCTTTATTATTAAATAGGAAATAGTGGGTTCAAAGCGAATTACCAGAACTATTTCAGTAAGACAGTATATTGTGGTTTACCTGAAAACCTAAAGCTTCAGTAGGTATATTAACACATATGACGTAGATCGGTAACAGGCAGAAGATCAGACAACTTGTTAAAACGATTCTGAGTCAACTTTTTTTAAGAGACAATATCATTATGTATTATGCACTTTTTTGATTAAAAACTTTGCAGACTGTTTACATTGAAGGATAGCTACATTACAAACTGCAAAAAATCTAAAGTATTTTTGCTCCTAAAACATATACCGTGGTACTAAATGATTATCTACTTCATTAAATACCCTTGTACCCTTGTCCAAAAACATGATCATAGATTTTTCTAAATGAGCTTCTAAAGGAAAGTTCTCTGAACTTCTTAACACATAAGTGCATTGTATCTTTTCATATCTTTGAATGTAATGTACTGTAAGATAAATAGTACACTGTCTGTGCACTCCTATAAAATGTGACATGACTTTACAAAACTAGGCCAAGGAAAACTGAACTTCATGATAACTGGCACATCTTTTAATTATTTTAATAGTAGTTAACTTTAGTCATACAATATATTGCATTAGTAAAAGCAGTTGATGTTAACTCATTCAATATGAATGATATGCATTAATGTATACACCTCATAATACCATGTTCTAACCAGAAGCAAAATGGTGCAACACACGATAAAATGTATCTGTCAATGTTAATCAGAGTTTTTGTCCAAACCAGCCATGACAACAATTTCTATACCAGCAGCTTTGCATCTGGACAAGATAAACTAGGTGACAAAAGATGATAATCTCAGGTACTGATTATGTGCTTTGTATAGTGTTAAAAGGTGTAATCTTAATTAAAATATCATTGTGTATGTCTGTAAGCCATAATGATAGTTTCAATAGCTAATTTACCTCAGAAAATATATGAAAGGAAACAAAGTGCATTGCATTTATTCAGGACATGGTGTCAAGTGCATGCATTAATGTGCATACAGTAGCCTCTCTATAATATTATAATGTCTGTTATTATCTCTTAGCAACCAGTGCACTCAAATAGCATTCGATAAAACAGATATACAGCTAAGTACTGTACATGTTTGCAACTGGTCTGAGTATTTTCAGTATCTTCTAAGACTAGTTTAAAAAAACAAAATATAAATAATATAAAAATAAATGCAAAGACAAACTGCGTATGTGTACCTCAGTTTCTGAGTCTGAACACTGTGATAAATTAATAGCCCACATACACAAGCTAATTTCATCTCCACCCGTTCAGACCTTATAAAACATTAAGGAGCTCTCTCTGAGCTGTTACGCGCACTCAAACCGGACAGGCCGTGTGAGGCTATGAGGTCATTTTATGTATCCATCCCCATCCATCTGTCCCTGAATAAAACCTCATTGACTTTCTTTGCTAATGGTTTCACACTGGAACATTATGAGTGTTGGCAGAACACACTGCAAATTACTTTGAGAGCTCACTATCAGTGTCTATGTTATTCTCAAACATTTAAATATGAAAGCAATTAAAGGAAGAAAAAAAAAATTGACATTCTCAGGCCAACCCATTTATATCCCAGTGGTGGATCCTGACAGAGGCGATACAGGATTGCGCCCACTCTCACTTCTGCTTGAAACTTTAATTGAAATTGCCTCCTTACAAATAACTTTTTTCTAAGTAGCTCTATGAGCTATTTATCCTTCCCTGCAGCCGACTGCCTCATCTAACTTCTGCCGTCTAGGCAAACTGAACATAGTGGGCGAGGGATGTTATAATTATAGCCATGTAATGCAAAGGTTGAGTTATTAAAATGCAAATAAAAGGCATCCAGCTTCTTCTATTTTTGATAAATATTATTTTTCTGGGATTCAAACATATGACTTTTTTATTTTAGTCCAAGTCTCTTATTTTTTCCCTCCTATTTTAATGCAATGCAACACAGCTATGAGACACTGAGACACAACAAATGCTATGACAAATCAGACAATTAAAAGAACATTTGGGTGGGTTCTGTCTGCAATTTTTTTTTTTTTTCACACTTATGGATAAGTTACATAATTAAATGAATTGAAACTGCTGTCTTTCCAACTTCAAGGGATAGTTCAACCATAAAATGAAAATTACCCCATGATTTACTCACTCTCAAGCCATCCTAGGTGTATATGACTTTCTTCTTTCAGCCAAATACAATCTGATATTAAAAAAAGTTGTGGCTCTTCCAAGCTTCACAATGGCAGTGAATGGCTGGTGAGATTTTAAAGTCCAATAAAGTGCATTCATCTATCATAAAAAGTACTCCACATGGCTCTGGGAGGTTAATAAAGTCCTTCTAAAGGGAATCGATACGCTTTTGTAATAAAAATATCCATATTTAAAACTATAAACAGTAATCTATAGCTTCCGCTAATTGTCATTTGCACATTCACGAGAGATTGGCATTCCAGCAGATGATGTGGCGTTGGGTAAGTTCCTGTGAAAATAAGCTAGTCTCGTGAGAACCAAGTTCTGAAAAAACAGTCACCTCTTGGCTTATATCGAAATCCTCTGCCATTTTTTTTCAAATCCTTGTTTTTTCTAATTTGTGACTGGTGTTTTGTGTCCACTGCGCCTCTGCGTTTGTCACTGCAGGTTTATTTTGTTACATTTACTTGAGTAAATTTTTGGAATTGTACTTTTAAAAGTAGATTTCAAGATGGGTACTTTTACTTTGTCTCGAGTACTAAATTCTAGCAAAAAAAAATACTTCACTACACTGGGCGGGGTTCCTCTCATTACTTAATTTTTATGCAATACGTGTTAAGAAACATGTATTTTATTTCAAGCGTGCTGTCTCTTTTACCTGGGGCATGAAAAAATTTTACTGTTGGCCTGCAATGAGGATTTTTATTAGTCCATAGTTACGATGTCATTTAAGTAATATTGTAGTAGCAGTATAGATTTACTGTCCTCTAAAATTTCTCAGCATACAGCCATTATTATCAAAATAGCTGGCAACAAAAGTGAGTACACCCTAAGTGATAACAGTACTATGTTGTTTAACCATGCAAAGCCACATGTCCTATTCATCATGTTTATGTTTTTGTCTGCTTGACAGGACCATACGAAGTTGTGTATCTTGTATTAGAGCAGTTAAAATTGGGTGTTTTAAATACAATTCTCTCATACTGACCACTGGATGTTCAACGTGGCATCTCATGGCAAAGAACTCTATGAGGATTTGAAAATTAGAATTGTTGCTCTCCACAAAGATGGCCAAGGCGATTAGAGGTTGAGTAACACTGAAACCGAGTTACACTACATACACTGCACGCTGCAACAAGTCGGTTTGCATAGGCTTTGTCAGAGAAGGAAGCCTCATCTAAAGCTGGCTCACAAGAAAGCCCGCAAACAGTTTGCTGAAGACAACCTGTCCATGAGCTTGAATTACTGGTACCAGTTTTCCGACATGATAACAATCCCAAACACACCACCAAGATGACAACTGCCTTGCTGAGGAAGCTGATGGTAAAGGTGATGGGGTGGCCAAGTATGTCTCCAAACCTGAACCCTATTAAGCACCTGTGGGGCATCCTCAAGCATAAGGTGGAGAAGCGCCATGTGTCTAATGTCCAGCAGCATTGTGAGGACTGGAAGAGGATCCTAGCAACAACCTGTGCAAGTCTGGTCAAGTCCATGCCCAGGATGATTAAGACAGTGCCAGATAACAATGGTGCTAACACAATATTTTGACACTTTGGACAAGTTCACTTAGGGTGTACTCACTTTTGTTGCCAGCTATTTTGACAATAATGACTGTATGTTGAGTAATTTTCAGGGGACAATAAATATATACTGTAATACAAGCTGCACATTGACTACTCTAAAATATATCCAGGTTTCTCCCTTAAGAAGATATACTAAAATGGTTACTGAAATGTGACAGACTACAAATTACGGTTTGTAAAGTTTTACTTATGAATATTTTTCTTACACAAATGCATCCATATGCTTCAAAAGACCTTTATTATCCACCCGGAGCCATGTCGAGTACATTTTTATGATAGATGAATGCACTTCATTATTAAAAAGCTTAGAAGAGCCAGGACATTTTTTTAATATAACTCTGATTATATTTGTCTGAAAGAAGAAAGTCATATACTCCTAGGATGGCTTGAGGGTGAATTAATCATAGGGTAATTTTCATTCTTGTGACTATCCCTTTAAATTATATTTTAGAACATATCACACGAGTCAAATCAGTATCAACTACATAAGACTGCTGGCAAGTAGTGATGCATGTAAAGGCTACTATAGCAGGGCATTAACCGCAATTGGCTTATGATGCGTTGAAAAGGTCCCGCCCTGTTTTTGAGTCCCAGCCCATCTCTGACCATCACCATAAAGTATGATTTAAAGCTTACTCCCATCAAGAAACGCCCACTTTGACAGAAAAAAACACTGTTTGGCCAACATGTAAGGACAGCAACTACTCAACTTGATGATGACATAACAGTTTGAATAAATGACTGGGCATTCTTAAACATCAATGGCCCAAAGAATAAGAGCTGACAACCTCAAACACAACCTGAAGCAAAGTTCACAAGCAGTCACTTGTAGGTTGCTGCTCTTAGGAAGCTTACATGTGCTCTTACTAAGCTTGGCAACAATTCATCTAAACCTATTAAGGGCACAGCAGAGATGAATGACCCTGGCCTGGGGAAATACTAACAACACAGGTAACAAAGCTAACAGCTAACAAAATCCCTGTTAGCTCAGAACGAATGTTCTACTAACGCTATCAATTCCTTCCCCATTCGGTCTCTGCTTGTGTAATTACTAATTAGCATTGACCAGTGGCCTGGTTTGCTGTTCTGGTCATACTGTCACACTTCATTCCATCATGGGACTATAGCTTTGGGCATGACCTGTTTTAGTATTGTCACAACACACCAACAAACTCTCAGCCAGTGTGTTAATATGTGTGGATGCCACAGGACAAGTAAATCAATTATCCTAAATACTACACCTTTAAAAAGCAATGGAAGCTAAATACCACTCAAGATACAGAATTAGCAATACAGATCTGAGTACGTACAGAAACAGTACATCCAAAAATAAACATTTGCTCCATTAGTTACTCATCGTTCCAAACTGCTTTGACTTTCTTTCTTCTGTGGAATACAAAAAGAGGATTTGCACTGCATTGCTATTTTTTATTCAATTATAAAGAATTCTCAATCGTTCATTTCAAAGCATTATAAGTAATTCATATATCTTGTACACAACATTCCACATGTGCTACATTTCAAAAAGATGGAAATTTAAATTGTAATTCAAACTGATCTAAATGGTTTGTCCACAAATCTGACTGATTCTGTTCTCGAAATCAGCTCATTGAGACTTAATGATCCAGTCACAGTGGTTGAAATGCTCACTGGAGATGAAGATGTCACTGAAAACTTACATTTGTAACCCTGGAGCACAAAACAAAAATTAAGATGTATACAGATGTATAAATAAGTTTTCCACTGATGTTCCACTGAATTTCTCCTTTCAGCAAGAATAAGGGGATCAAGATCTTGGCTAAGATAGTGTTAACCACTTACTTAGGGTGAGGTTGTCTTTGAGGTCATCTGTGATTCCATCGCAGAAGAACTCCATATCTGAGAAAAAAATGCCTCCAAGCATTAAGACCTCATGTCCCATCAATGTAACACATGTCCTCTAATGTTCAAGCATAGCTGCTTTTAATCAAGGCCCCCTTGATTTTCTAAATCAACACACAAAATGCTCCTTGAGGTTTGTTCCCTTGCATCTTGGTGCACCAAATTCTTGTGACCAGCTTTGTCTGTTGTGAATTTGTCTTATTGGCCGGAAATGTAGGATCTAGAAGTTGGCATCCATTGGATTATGTAGGTGTGCATCCACTACTGCACCACAACCCTTATGACAACAATCATGAAATGCAGTTCAGCGGACTGCATCTAAGCCCTGTGGGTAGATTAAGCACCTAGAGGAAAACTACTGGTCCTTACTGATTGAGGTGAAACAAAAGCTCTATTCACCAGAGAAAGCCAGTGGCCCATTCTGGCACTTTGTTCACATTCTGTAAGGTGTTTTTCACAACACTGAGCAGCAAGTTGTTTGAAATAGAGCCATGCACTTACACAAAGACCATACAGTGACGTTACCAAACTCAACATGGTCATGCAATTCAAGCCGGAACATTTGCATGACTCAGGTTAAGTAATGTTGACCATGCTGTTGTTAAAAATAGATCCATTTGAATTTTTTCCATCCATAATTTGCATGCTCACATGCTCACACCTATTTATAACTCTAACAGTGTTGCACCATTAGGAATAGGAGTTCAGGTTTCTCTTAACATTTTTTTTTTTCAATATCTAAGAGTTGAACTTTGAGAGTTGAATGTTTTATATAATGCCAATCCCATGGGGGGTCAAGGGACAGACAGATACTGTCTTCAAAGATAAATGGACAGGCCAATTCTCAGCTTTTCCAGACCAACATCCTGTTTCTAAGAAACTTCCTGATCTTATCTCTCTATTCGTGCACAAGAATTAGTTCCTCCTGTACTCAAAGGCAGACGATCTAGTACCTATTCTTTTAACCCAACACCAGTAATGATGTCAATCATCATTTTCTACTTTGATATCACCAAAAATATATTATCAGATAGCGTAGGATGAAGAATGATTTTTTGTGCTCCATTATTTCAGGTCTTGGTTTGAATTTTGGTGTTGGATCTTGACATTTAGGGTCTTGTTTTTGAGTTTGGTATTAGTTTGGGTCTTGGTCTACAGGAGTCTGATATTGGTCTGAATCTGGTTTTTGGAATGCCCACCATGACCACCATGAGGGAGAAAGCCTGACGTGAGCTGTCTATGGATCTGGGTAAAGTGAAAGCGGAAGGAGACCTAATTGACTGGGATTCTGACCTGCCCCTTCTCCTCCCTCCTCCTTCCCACATCCTTCCCAGAGAGGACTTCGGTTTCCACGTTCAGCCCAGAGAGGACTCTTGTTTCCCTGTATAGCCCAGAAAGGTCTCCCGTTCCTGAGTTTAGACCAGAGAGGACTCCCGTTCCTAAGTTTAGCCCAGAGAGGGCTCATATTTCTCTGTACAGCCCAGAGAGGGCTCCCGTTCCTGAGTTTAGCCCAGAGAAGGCTCCTATTTCTCCATATAGCCCAGAGAGGGACCCCACTCCTCTGGCTGCATCTCGTCTCTTCTTCTTTCTGGCTCCGTTAGACTCTTTCATCCCTTCAGTTCCACCATGGTCCTCTGTCGTTCCGGCTCCACCGCGGCCTTTCGGGTCCATGCCTCTGCGACGGTCGGCAGATCCATTGGTTCCACCTCGGCCCTCTGGATCCTCCTCATCACCCTGGGTCATTGACTCTACGCCTCTGCCTCGGGCTCCTCCACCACCAGCTCTGCCTCCAGTGGTAGGCCCCCTGGAGTTTTCAGCCCCTCCTCCTCCATGGCTCCTCCCCTCTGTCAGGTCGTCATCATGGCTGTGGCCTGGGTCCCACCTGGCTCCTCCTGCTCTAAGTCTTTCCTGTCGTCGCCCTGGCTCCTCCCTCAGTCTGATCCACCCTGGCCTCTGTTCATCATCCTCTTCCTAGTTATCCATCCTCCTCCTGAGCCTTCTTCCAAGTTTCCACCCATCCTTCCCTCTTCCTTCTACGGCATGAGGACACGCCTTTCGGGAGGGGGCAGTTTGTCAGTAATATGGACCTGTTTTGTTGTTTTCGCCCCTCTTTATTTTTCTGTGCCCTTATTTCGTAATGTTTATTTTCTCATTTAGTCTAGTTAGTCATTCTGTGCACCTGTGTTTCCCTGATCACATGTACTTAAGTTCCAGTCTGTGTTCCTCCTTTGTCGGGTCTACTATGTGATGTATGTGTGCCTTCTTCCATTCCTGGTGTGGAATACTCCTTGTGTTTTGGATTTATTAAAGACTTTCCCTTATCCAGGTCTCCGTCGTTCGTTCTGGCACAGTTCATGACACACATAACACAATGGTCCCGACACCCAGTGGCGTACACAGACCACTGGAGGGGCAGGGGCGAAATGGCGTTAAGAGGGCACAATCATGGACGGGACACGTAGACCGAAACACAAGGGCACTTTCGCGTCAGACCTCAAAGGGGCAGGGTCTCGGGTCCCACAGTGCATGCCACTGCCTACACCGATTCACTGCCGATGTGTGGATCACACCAAACACTAGCCCGACAGATGCTGGGCAATGGTCTGATGTTGACCGACGGCTGACCATCGGCTTGGTTTGTCCCAGCCTGGGCCTTAATGGGCCATAGAGATTATTAGGTATTAGTTTAGGTCTTTTAGGAGTTTGGCCTTGTTTTGAGTCTGGTTACTAGGGGGTCTGCTATTGGTCTAGGTTGTAGGAGGTCTGGTACTTGAAGAGTTTGTTTCAGAGATTGTTATTGAGCCATTATCCATTATTATAGTTGAGGAGATCATTATTAAGTTAAATTTTTAATGCCAAAGCAACAATATTCCAGTGAACTATAATAAATGGTTGAATGGACTATTCTGCCATCATCCTTAATTATTCATGGTGAGATCCTTGAGACACTGTTCATGGTTATGCGAGCATATGGTTGAGACATGGTTGGCGTATTGTTGTACTGTGATGTGTGCTGCCTTTCACAGCAGCAAACCTCTCGTTCCTCTGAGAGGAAACATAAGCTTTCTCTCTCTGAGTCAGCGGCAGCCTTTCAGAGCAACAATAAACCCCTGAATGCTGCTGTCGCATGGTAACCTGCCTGAAAGGAAGAAAAGGCAGAGGAAAGGGTGTGGGTGTAGTAAATAAGAGAGAGTCTCTCAGAGTTTAGGAGGAACAAAATTGGAGGAGTACTGAGGGAAATGACATGGGCACATTGTTTCTGTATATAGCAGCAAACCCCAGCAGGATAAGGCCATCTGAACCACCAGAAGCCTGGTGGTATTTATCATTACAATGTGTGGGGTGCTTCCAGGGGGGCAAATTACCAAGACTACTTAGATTTTAGAGGTATAATGAAAGTCATTTTCATATATTATTCTATTTTAACAACCTAATTTCTCTTTCTGCTGTTTTATTCTCTTCTGTCTATCTAGTTTCTGTGTAAAGAGCTCTGGATCAATGATGGCCCACTCAGTGGCCTAATTCTGTCCCGAACTTCAGCTGATATTTTACAGGCTGTCACAGTTCCTGCCAGCGGCACCACTGTCATACTAATTATAAGTCAAGGCTACAATGAAGAGACAAGTCTGACAAGCAACCAATGATGCTTTATCACTTTGAAATTTATGAAGAGAAAATTACATTTTAACATTTCTATAGAAATGTGAGGGGTGTTTGCCCATGCAAAAAAACAAAACAAAAAAAAACTAGCCACCGTAACTATGCTAGGCTGTTGACAGGTTTTGGTATGCAGTTGTTAAGGTGTTCTGAAATGTTGCTAATGCATTGTGCATTGTTATGTAGTTGCCAGGAGGTTCTGAGTGGTTTCT